>NC_133202.1:54287108-54494608 GCF_958299795.1 Porites lutea
TCAGCGGGCTGTGTGTATACCGTAAATCCTCTATTAAGCCCCCCTTTTCAGAGGAGGAAAGTTAATAAGCCCCCCCCTCTCCCTCCCCCAATCCTTATTCTTCACAAAACAATTAACAATTAACGTGGACTGATCAGTTATGGTTTATTCAGGCTGGAAGTTCATATTGTTTTTGGTCTTCGGCCACATGACCTCCAACTTCATATGCTTTACTTTCTCAACTTTGCGCTCTAGTTCTCTGTGGACAATTGTCACCATTTTCTTATAGTATTATAGTATCATAAATTTCAAGGCTGTTTATATAAAACATTTAAATGTAAGAGGTAAAAAATGTAAATATAAGAGGAGTTTTCCAGAGATTTTCGTTCGTAAGTTGTGTACGACAAATCAATACAAGTAACCATTCTCATAAAAATTACCGAAGAACATGAGGCCCAAAGCAATTTTTTGAAGAATTTTGTTTTTGTTACTTTTAGGCTCCCACAACTGAATTAAATACTTTTGACAGTGACTGTAATTGTCCAACGCATTAGTCTACTCCGTCTCATACCACGGTATTTTTGCACAGGTGATGCGTTTTGCTAAATTAAAGAAGCTCCCCCTCTCTATAAAGCCCCCCCTCAAAAGTGCTTGAAAAAAATAAGCCCCCCGGGGGGGCTTAATAGAGGATTTACGGTAGTTGTGTCTAGAACTAGGGGATTTGTGGACCTGACCTCTTATCAGTGACACATCTCCTGATCTCTCTTTCTCTCGTAACAAGGGGCTATAGGAGATTGCTCTTTTTCATAATGGAGAGGAAAAAAGTTTTGTGCTAGCAGTGGCCTCTTTTGGCGGGCAAAAATAAATTTTCATTGCATAATGACTTTTTTATTATTTACAACAAACACCCCTGGGGTGGTACTCAACAAATTTTTATGTGGGAAGGTTCCACCCCGAGGTCCAACTCCTTACCCTTTTATATACCATTTTTCACGAAAAAGGTGCCCTTTTCGTATACCTTCAATTCTATTGACATTTGGTACCCCTTTCACATACCTTGTTTAGAACTTTGCATCTCTTTTGACCGCTTTAACTGAACTGCCTTTAAAATTGGAATCAATCACACAAATAGAACGTTTTCTTGACTTTATAAAGCCATAAAATTCATTTGTGAGCCCTACTAGCCATTTCACAGACCCAAATGATAGATTTCCCTACCCTTTCATATGCTTCAACGAGTAAAATCCCTACCTTTCATATACTGAAGCCAGAAAAAGATACCCCTTTTAGGCGGAGCCTCCCTTTATAGGCCATTATCGTGAGTACCCCCCGGGCAAACACCCCACCTGTTGATTTATCACTAGTTCTTTTTTATTACATGCTTATTGAAATCTATAAAATTGTATGTTAAAAGGAAAAAAAATAGTGGTAAAAGCTACAGTTCAAAATGAATCTACTGTTTACGTCAACAAAAGATGAAGTAAAACAGACAGTTAAACAGATGATCAACAATTTAATAACAGAATAATTTACAAGGGAAAAAGCCTAAAAAGTTTACTTAATCATCTTCGTCGAGTTCGAATCCAGTGTAGATTTCATCTCTGCCGACAGGAAATTGTTTTCTTATTTCCGTGTAAGCACACGCAGGAAGAGGAATTCGCTTGTAGACAAGCCTAGAAAACTCCCTGTAGGCAATGCTACGCAAGTAACTGTAAAAAAAAAGACAACAAGAAAAGTATTTAATTTCGGCTGGACGATGTATTAAAGAATTTGTATGTTTTCAAATCGAGTGTGTACCATATCGATCGTACTTGACTCCAATGCGGTACAAAAATAACAAAAACTATCTCACCTTTCTTCGGTTCCAGTTTGTTTATATCTCTGTTTGGCTTTGGTATTGACACGTTCGCCAGCCATACGTAAGCTCCACTTTTGAAGGCAGACAGGACCAAAACCAGGATGTTGTGTGATACACCTTAAGGCCGTTTCGAGTTGAATATCTTCAAGAACACTTTCGCTACACATGGCTTCTTTGCAACCAACTACAGCTCCTGGCAGCAGTAGCACTCGCTCAAATTCTCAAGGACAACACGGCTGCTGTTTCCACAGGAGCACCTGTAACAATCAAGGTAGCTAGAATCATACAAAAATAACACTTTTTGTAGCGACAGCTAACAACTCTCATCATACATCACAGCAATCACGCCGCCAAACAAGCAAGTACTCGATTATTTTACATAAGCTTTTACTTCGATCTTCACACGATCATACTACAAATTTGCCGACACTCACCAAGAATCCACATGAACTGATTCCTCAAGTCTTCCCCGTAGTTCTTGCTCTAGCTTATTTGTTTCAACAACTTCTTCTTCGTACTTTTTTAGCTATTCTTCATCAGCCAAGGGTTGATCGGCATATGCAATGTCATTTTCCAGGCTTTCACAAGAAACTTGCGACTCGCGATCACTTTGTTCATCTTCCACTTCGGCCACATTTGCCTCAGAATCTTCTGAATTAAAACTTCTCTCAGAACTTGAATCACTTAAAGACATATTCCGTTGAATTTTGGTCGTTTTAGTATCCCCCTCA
Organism: Porites lutea; assembly: GCF_958299795.1. Lineage (NCBI taxonomy): Eukaryota > Metazoa > Cnidaria > Anthozoa > Scleractinia > Poritidae > Porites > Porites lutea. The sequence continues at coordinate 54,289,677 of NC_133202.1, forward strand.
TTTAAAATCAGTTAAAATGATTTTCCCTTTCTCGCTTCTCGGTCATTTACTCATGAGTTCGCGGCAGATGTCCTCCTTCGATGACGTCACAACAACATTCGTACCCAGCTCCCACGAACCTCGGTAATGGGACACAAGAGACCTAACTTTAAACAGCCATGGAAATGCGAGGATTTTGTCAATCACGATAATTTTTTCGCAAAAGTAATCACAAAAATAAGGAGATTTCATTTAGCGAAAAACATTTTTGGGGGTTAGTTGCACTTTAATCTAAATTTTCTGGTAGTTAATACAAGTCTAAAGGTCAATCGAAAAAAGTGTCCATGTAAATTACCGACCCAGATTTTAAGAGCAACTAATGATAAGTTTTTTCTCCGGCACACAACCTCTGATCTGTATTTACCGTCGAATTATATCCATCTATCATTGACAGAAACACAATCACTCTTATAAACTTGAACACTTAGCTTAGCTTGTACAGTCGTCTCTTTAGGTCTTCCCTTCCAGACAGAAATTCAAGCTTTGTACATCGAAGGTGAGTAATACTGCTCTTTGTTTATGTTGTCGTGATTGCTCCCTACCAAACGATTTGATGTAATCGATCATTATTGATGAAGAACGTAGAAAAGCGAAATAATACTGTTCTTTCCTGTACGCCGCCCAGAAAGTAGTGTTTTGATCACGTGACTAACTGGTCTGGAGGCGGGGAGAGGGCGGGACCGAGAAACAATGGAAATTAGCTTGCGACTGCAGTGGAATTCTGGGAGAAGCAAAATGGCGGATAGAATGTTGTACCTCGCGTTTTCGTATAAAGATCTCCTTTTAAATGGAAATTTCTGACATAATAATGGAAACGTTTACACTTGGTACTGCCATCGGTTTAAACATGACGCATAATGCTTCCTTTTGTGCTGAGAGCGTAAACGCTGCCGCGTGGAACAGACCGAGAGAGGCTGGTTGAAGCTAAGCTTAGTTGTTTACGTTTCTGCTGGTGCATAAATGCACTCATGAAATCAACCCGACTGGAAAGTTTCCAGAGAGACCATGGATAAGAGAGTACGGTTCACTAGCGAAGCAAGTATTTGGAAGTGTTTTGTTTGACCGAGACAGGAAAGGAGCAATATATATACGGTGACAACTACAAACTTTTTGTTTTGAATTCAATTGGAAAAACATCCTCTTAGCCAAGCGTGTGGGGACAAACATTGGCAGAGCAACTGCCAAGACATACAATGGGGATCGTCATTTCCATAATGTGCGATATCGATAAGTGATTTTAGATGTTTTAAATTAATTACTTAAATGTTTGTTGTCAAATTATGAAAAAAGACACTTCAATATAAAGTTTTTGCTACAAACCAGCTCACAGTATGTTACAGAGATGTATTGAAATACTCTACTTTTATGGTTTTATTTTTTGGAAAAAGAAATGCAGGAACCATTGATTTTTTGTCCCTTATATTATGAAATAATGCATTTAAAGACCAAGAGAAAATTTACCCTTTTGGTTGCTTCTAACTCAGATTTTGTCTCTGCTAATGTAATACTAAACCAATACCCTTGATATTAGCCTGTGCCACAGATGGAACTAAACTCTGGGTTAAGTCCATCTGCAAAACAGTGGCAAAATCCTAGTTCTGGGCCCCCTGTGTGTGTATCAGGATTAGAGAACATGCCAGGACTGGACTGTTAAAAATGCCATTGTCCATTTGCCAATCATGTTGAAGGGGAACTCAAAATGCTGGTAATTCATTTAGTGCATCAGGGCCCAGAACAAGGATATTAGAGCTGCTTCACGAATGTTACTAACCACAGTTAGAATACACCTGCAACACAAGCTACCTTGATATGTAATGTTCAAAATATTAGGTAGCTGAGATTGTTGAAAATTTGGAAGACTAATGTAGATGTCTTCAAGACTGAATTAACTTATGCTACAACATTGTGTCCCTAGAGAGGTAGTGTTATCAGATTTTGATTTTGTATATGTTGTAGTTCATTTTTATTTCAGTTAATTTTTATTTTTCCATCGTTTCTGGGTATGGTTATGTATGCTAATGAATCTAAAACAAAGGGAAACCAAAAATTAACTGAAATTAAAAATTAACTGCAACATATTGACACTAACATGTAACTCACCTAAATGTCACCTTTTTCTCCTTAAGTCGCCTAAAGTCGCCTTAAATCGCCTTAAGTCGCCTAAAATTACGGCGACTTAAGGTCCCAGAGTAGGCCTGCAAATTTGCTTGTTAGGTAGTTAGTTTGTTTGTTTATGAAGTAAATTTGAGATGCAGAGGTTTATAGTTGGCCATCAATTTTGTCATAAAGAATCGCTTTTCTGTTGTCTCGTTGCATCAGCAAAATAACTTCATAGCGAAGAAAACTCGCGGTAAAATGCTTTAGTTATTAGGCACGACTGTAAAGCAATTAAGGCATCAATAGCCCGTGCCGAGAACAATAGCCAAAAACAAAGAAAGTAAAGTCACCTTAAAGTTGTCGGAAACAGCTCCGCAGAGTAAATGTACGCCAACGAAAATGCAATCGCTATGCTAAACCTAGCAACCACCATAGACATGAAAATTTTCCCTGCCAAGTATCCTGTGAGAAAGATTAAGAAAAAATGTTGGGTGTTAATGTAGCAATCAATCTAATTAAGCTAGTTCAAGGGCGGCATTCAGTTGATCAGAATAGGGGGTAATATTTAGGAGCTGAGACTTTTCTCTCCTTTTGATTTTTTTAAAAATTAAAATTCATTTGCCTCGTACATTGCTTAGGAAAGAATGCGAGTTGTGGGAATAGCTCAGAAGTTCCAAGGAACTCAATACTCCTAAGCGATACTCGATATTTGCATCCTTGTCATGAGATTTAAGTTGATGACGTACCTTGATCGTCCTCTGCTTTGTCAGTGAGTAGGAGCGCGCCTATTGCACCAACAGCAGCTCCCAAAAATGAGACCACGAGAATTTTTCGGCGACCAAACCTTTGAAAAAAATAGTTGAAAGAAATATAAACAATTCTTTCAAGGCATGTTACCTTTCCACAAACCTAGTGGAGTAGCCATTAAGATTTTGAGATTTTTTGGACCAGAACAGATAGTGGGTATTTTTTTACCACAACAGATGGTAGGTGTTCACATCCGCTTCGATAAAAACCTTTCTTTGGAGTGTCATATTAACGAAATCTCTAAGAAGATTGCTTCTGGCATAAGTGCGATTAAGCGTATTAGGTATTTTCTCCCTTTTGAGATTCTACATAACGTATACAATTCACTGGCACAGCCACACTTTGATTATTGTAATGTAGTATGGAGAAACTGTTCTAAGAACGTATCTTCTAAATTGCAAAAATTGCAGAACCGCGCCGCTCGCGTTCTAACTTTCTCTAATTATGACTGCAGTACTATGATTATTTCAAAATTTAAAGTGGTCGAAACTTGTCCATCAGCGCGCAGTTAGTAAGGCAATAATGATGCAAAGCATTGTAAATAACACAGCTCCAGAATATCTGACTTCGCGTTTTGTTCGTCGCTGCGATTTAATTAGTTATAACCTTAGAGAGAATGAATACAAGCTCGCTGTTCTACAACCCCGTAATGAATTTTATAAAAGAAGTCTTTCTTACAGCGGAAGTGTGTTATGGAACAGCTTGTTTCTGGAGGTGCGGCAATTGACATTCCCTAGTATCTTTAAGGGGAAAATTAAGAGACAATTTTTTTTTACACATGACCTCCTTGAAAAGCAGGTGTTTTCTTTTCGTCTTTATTATTTTAGTTTTTATCTTAGATTTTAGATTAGTTAGGAAGTTAGTTTTTCTCCCCTTGAATGTAATGTACCTAAAGGAAATACCGTGTTTAAATAAAGTTGCCTTACCTTACCTATAATATATAGATTGAGGCAAGACCTAAAAGCGAAGCCCTCGTGAGTGCTTTTAAGAACTATATTCCTAAAGTAAAGTTTTCTGAGCCTGCGATAACTTGAATACATAAATGTTAGCAGAGAGGCTTTAAAAGAACACGTCACCTCAGTAAGTTGTACAGGTTGGCCTGCGATATAGTCACTACACTGTTTAGCGGGTATACTATTTTGGCAGCTGTCAATTGATCATGACATGGATGTCCAATATCAAGTTAAGTGCAACTTGTATATTCCTTGGTTTTGGAAGGTAAAAACTAAGATACTACACATCCGCTAGCGTGAAAGGGCGGACGTACGGACGGAGGGACGGACGTAAGTACGAACGATTTTTTCAGGAAAAAATTGTCCAGTTTCGAATTAAAAATTACCGCTGAATACGAACATTAATGACACATTCATACAGGGCAGCCTCCACATAAATAACAATTATTCACCGAAGTGGAGGTGGCTAGTGGTAAGTATTTACCGGGGCCGCAAGGGTGAGTAATTGTTTATTTCGGGAACAGCTTGCTTGATTAGTTCTGAAATTTCTTTGTTTGTTTATACGGCGGCAACCAGGGAAGGCAACTTACGCGAGTCTGGCGTCGCTCGCTCGGAGGAACTGGAGGTGAATCAGTGAGTAGTGCAGGATATTCACTGATTGTCTAGCCAATCAGAGCCCAGAAAAAAATAACTATCCACTGTTTTATTATGTACTAAAGTAAATATTCACAAATTCCCGCAACAAAGTGTTTGAAATTTTTAAATACACAATAGACAGACTAACAAACAGGCCCTCCTCTCGCTGGAAATTGTAGATATATTAACTTCAGATGGAGGATAAGCCTGTAAAAAATGCGTCTTCACTTCAGTTATTCAGCGATCTAGCGAACTCCAAAGTGGACTATTTCTTGGATGTATAGATAACCAAATTTTGTTAGCCATGGTGCTCCGCTGAACGTGCAATCGTGCGCGAGAGCTCCACTATTGATAAGCGCCACTAATAGAGGTGTTGGAGACACACACGTGAATATCTATGTAAAAGACTTGGTAACTGAAATTTTTGCTACCCTATCGGATCTCTCCCCATAAAACTCTGTTGTAGGTTATGCTCTTCCAGCTCAATGATAAACAAAAAAAGGTCATTTTGTATAGTCCAACCCGCTATAACGGCACAACTTCGCTACAACGGTCATCTTCCTACAGCGGCCACTATTTCCCCGGAGAACAGCCCTTACATTTACACTCATCTTTATGCTCACACCCATCTGGTCCAAAAGGAAGAGGCCGCTAAAATTTGTGTCTTGTCTGGTTTAGTTGTTCAAGTTTTTTTTTTTTCTGATTTTCTATTTTCTATTTGATTGACGTATTTTAGATATGCTATAAAACATTTTAATTCTCGGACGTACATGAAGGGCGATTTTCCTAGAGGATAAAACATCAGCACCTGACGTTTTCAGTAGCTGTCTGTTCATCCCTCGCGCAGATTTTGAGACTAGTTTAGTGATGGTCAGTTTCTATGGTTACGAGATATGATGTCATAAGTAGCGGGTGGTCAAGCCATTTTTGAGTGAAAATACGTTTTTTTCAACTTCTTGCAACATTAAAAGTAAATATTCCGGCTAAAACGATGCAAATTGCTTATTTATGTGTGATTTCTCATGAAGAGCACAAAAAAATTACGATTTCTTGCGGTTTTAACATGATTTCTAATTCTTGGTAAAATCCAAGATGGCGGCCGAGTGGGCGACCATTGTTGGTGACGTCCCAGGCCTCCAGCAGCACCACCACTCATAAAATATGCCTTATCTTGTTGAGAAGATCAAATGCTTTCCACTGAAGGCAAACTCGTTTCGAAATACTGCAACATATCGACAACTCTGGGGAGGGTTCAATCAACTTGTACCACGTTGGAGGTATAAATTTGCTTCACGTCCGAGGGTTGAAAAGAAAAAAGTTATACTTTTTAACATTATTGGCGAGTCTTTTGAAATTCCACCCTTCCCTGTTTCGGGTATCTACAAATGTGCATCTTTGTATACCCTAAAGCTAGTGATTCGATGAAAATTAGTTCAATTACCTTAGAGCCAATAGCCCACTAACTGGATATCCGAACACGCCGGCACAGGACGCAATCACAACGTTCACGTACATATTACCTCCAACAAATGGAGAAGCAAAGGCTGTGCCCCATGCAACAAAGGAAGCAGCAAACCTAATGAACAGAGAACAAGCAGAACATAAATTGTGGGCAATTTTCTGCCAAAAGTTGTAAGAGAATCCTACAACGCTGAACAACAAAAATTATGTAATATTCAGGTCATTATCATCGCTTAACACATATTTATTAGCGAAGGAACAAGCCAGGGTAATTTGATTTAGTATATACTAAAACAGTAAATAGTGTTTTTCGCGCGCCCAGATTGGCTACTCAACCAGTGAATATCCTGCACTATTCACTGATTCACCTCCAGTTCCTCCGAGCGAGCGGCGCCAAACTCGCGTAAGTTGCGAGCAAAATGCCGGTTTGCTGCCGTAACAAACAAACAAATTTCACAACTAATCAAGCAAGCTTTTCCCGAAATACACGAAGAAGGTGACAAATTTCGGTGTGGAAGTTTTAACAGGTAAAGCGTTGTCTTTTTGACTCGAATTTATCGATAAAACCGGTGAAAAAGTTTTTTGTTTACAAATGCAAATTAAGCTTAAGTCTTGCGTTACTTTATTTAGATGACTTGTTCATAAATAATCTTAAAACTAAATTTAATAATCTTTTTTTACAGAATGATTTTTAATACGAAAAGAATTCACAACTCCTTTTGAAGAAATTTCCCCGCAAGAGCTGAACAAATGCCTTCAAAAGTTTTATTTGTCGGCAAGAAAAAGCGACAGCGGCGGCCGTTCGGTCATTACGCGCCAAAATTGTAATCGTTGGCAACAGTATTTGAATTGAAAATCATCATTTTTGTGCTCAATTATCTCACTGTTTTAGTATATACTAAAACAATTATTCACCTCACTGTCGGTGATTAGTGGTGGTATTTACCTCGCCGCTTCGCAGCTCGTTAAATATGCACGACTATCCGCCTCCACTTCGCTGAATAATTATTGTTTATTTTTCTTTCGAGCAATATGTACAACTATGATATTCCTGTAAAAACAAAAACACCCTTACCAGATAAGCCACGAGACAAGGGTCCTGTGTGCCATTTTTCGCGAAGAAAACAGATCTCGTAAGTCACCAAGTGTTTCTTCTTTTGGTACTTTCAGTTCTACCTGTGGCATTTCTTTACCATTCAATCGCGCAACTTTAGCGAGAATTGTCCCTGCTTCAGATTGCCGTCCTTTCTTAAGAAGCCAACGAACAGATTCTGGGATAAAACTAGGAAAAAATTTAAAATAATTCATGCACGATTTATCATGTATTTATCACACCAAAAGCAGTTTTACTTTTTTTTCTTTCTTACAACGGTACAATCTACTATACAGTAGCACCACCCTTCTAAAGGGCTTATCCTTTGAACATATAACAACAATAACAACAAAACTTTAAACATGACCAAAATCATCGCAGTTGTAGACGCTACAGTGCGGAAAGAAAACCTGAAATTCAGGATTATATTGTGAAATTGCCATTCAAGACCTCTGCGATACCGGTGCACAGGTCTACCTGTTGAGCTCGGAAGTCAACAGCTGGGAGCTGATTTTCATATACCCATTAGTGAAAAAACTTTGGGCAAAATGCAAAAATACAGAATGAGAAGGGAGTGGCGAAGGGAAAGAAAAGAAGGCATTTTTTGGCCTTAGGCACCGCTAATAATTAGTGCTTTGTTTAGTTAAGGTAAAAAAAACACTGCAAAAACCGTGTACGAACAATCTTGCTCAACGTCGGATCCAAAAATATCGTGATCAGTCAAAATAGATAAAATTGAAAACGTTACAGTCAAGAAGACTTTTGCAGGGACTGATCAAAGTAAGTGCTTTGTATACCCTTGGCAGTCTTTATAGAGCTGATGCTAGTGCAGGTAAACTTTACGGATTCGCTTTACGAAGACATTGTAATTTCGAGCAGCTGTTTTTGTCATTGGGAGAGCCGTAACTTTTCTTTAAATTCAAATGTGGACCGAAGTCGTTGTCGTCGTCCGCGGTGGACACTTTGTTTTTACTTACAACCAGCCAGAAACGAGTAGAATTCCTGGGGCTCCAGTCACCATGGTGAAGGTTCTCCAATCCCGTATTGCGTATGCACACCCCGCCAAAGCCATGGCCATCAAAAGGAAACCAGTCCATACCATCCCCCCTGTCATTCCCCTATGACGTACACCAGAGAATTCCGTTAACAGCACAAACAACGGGATGCTGAACGCACCTTATAAAAAAAGATCAACGAGTTAATTCTGGACTCAATAACTCAATAACCCTTCTTTCGACATCCATAATCGTTGACTCTATTGACGGGTTAGAACCTACGAAAAACATGATCATGTTCCGGCATGGAACAGGAATTCGAGCCTATGACTGCCTACTGACTTGTGGTTATGGTAAAAACGGGCTTCACTTGATTTATGGAACACAAAGAGCGCATAATATCTCCAAAATCAACAATCCTATACCTAAGGTACAGGCAAAACGTCGAACTTTTCATAAGACGAACCAAACTTAGTGAGTTAAGTTCACGAAAAGTTCGACGTCTGGCTCAGTTCTTCACATGAAACGAACTTATTAATAACTAAAAATTGAAAAGTTGTATGATAAAGTATATTTAGCCTCGTTCGTGAGGCTATTGAAATTGTGTTTTTGATTTGATTGTTTGTTTGTTGATTGGGTGTTCGACGCGTCGATGACTGACCCAACAGACGATCTTCACTCAATAATTTAGATCGATCAAAATTAAGCTTGGTTCGTCTCATGAAAATTGGACGTTTAACCTAGGCCTAACCTTCGCAAACTTAAACCTTTTAGACTGAGCAAACGCCTTTGGATTTTCTTCAGAACCAAGGCTAGAGATGGAGTACTGACTTTAAGTATGAATTACCACCGAAAGCTTTGTGAGTGAAGGCTGAAAAACTCACTTGTATTAAGTAATAAAATAAAAATAAATTATAAGTCTCACCAATCATAAACCCAATGATGGCTCGAGAAAGAGCAAACAACCAGAAGACAGAAACAAAGGATGAAGCAAAATGAAAAACACAGCACAAAAAGCCGCAGATGAAAAGAGGAAGCTTCCTGCCAAACTTGTCAGAGATTGGACTCACAACAATGCTCCCGATGAAAAAACCGGCGAAGATAACGGAAGTTGATACGAAACCCAAAGATCCTCGATCGCACACCAGGTCGAACTATGAATCCAAAGAAATATTACATTAAAAATGTTAATTGCAAAATGATGCACGTTCAAAACATTTTTGATTCCTAATTCACGAAATGTTCCACCACTGAATAATTGAATTCGATCGCATAAAGGGTCTACTGACCTAGCATCAGCGATATTGACATTTACTAGAAAGGGGTAAAATTGATTAAAATGGGGGTGGCAATACTGTGGTGAAGTGAATAGATACCTCAGTTACAATTGAAGTGAAGTCATCAGCAAACACCCAGTCTTTCCTTGGAATATCACATCTGAAGGAGTACTTGTCACCTCCGAGATTGATAGTTTCATTAAAGGGACAGGTAGTTTTATTTTTACACTTCCAGCCAGGCTCTCCCGCAATGAAAACCATTCCCATTACTGGAACACACCACCAAAAAGAGTATGCTAAGTTAGAAAATATGTTGAGGACGATCTGAAAACGACCAAAGCTGCCTATGGTCTCCAAAACTTGGTCAGTGGTTTGCGACTTCATGATAGCTGAAAGAAAAGTACAAACCTAGGATTCAACCGTTAACGTCCAAGCGACGAGGCGGAAACTTTCAAAGTTAAATCTTGAATTGTGCCGGGTTTTTCTATGTTTGTATGGTTGATTGGTTAATTTTATTACTCACAAAAATATGATGTCGAATGATGTGTGTTCTTCTTTAATTTTTCTCATATCAAAGCTTTGTTTCTTTAAGAATACATTCTTTAAATTCTGCTTTAAAAAATTTGTGCAAATGAAATTTCATATAATGCCTGTGGTTTCCGATTATATCCAGCCTTTTCCCAAAGCTTTTCAGTAGAAAATGGGAGGCCGGGCGGGAATCTTTCAAAGTCACACGTTAAGAGACTTTTAAATTATTTCATTTATTTATTAATTCTTTTAGTATTTTCAACCTTTTAAGATTCAACCTTAGCCTTAACGTAATATTTATTAAATCTGAATCAGAAAGTAGGATTAAATAATCAGTAAAGGAATTGTTAGGGAATACATGATTTATTGTATAGACACGAGTGTTTTAGATACTACTCGTAAAATTCATAAAAACTATACATCCGGCAGCCGAGTGGTTTATTTTCCAAAGTCTCACAGGTGAGTTTATCGATGACGCAAATTATTAATGTTATGATTTATCTATAATTCAAAGCTTTTTATTACGTATCATTTTTTGAATTTTACTTACACATTTTCCAAAGCTTTGCTTATATTTTGTCATTGTAGAGCCCTATTCAGCTCAATGTTATTTCTCAAGATTATTGTAAACAATGTCTTATTTTGCTGTGCTGTAAATTTGAGCCGTTTTAAACCCGTTAAAGGATGATGATGACATTATGAATATATGAAAGTCATATATGTAAACTGTGGGGTGAAGAATTATTTGAAGGAAGATCATCGCAGTTATATACGCAGCCTTTGTAGTTACGAAAAGAAAGAATGAAAAAAAAAAAAAAAAGAAAAAAGATTTGCTCAGTTTGAAAAGTTTGGAATCCTCCACTGTATATATCTAACCGCTACGAAGAGATTAATCAGAACATGACACGGCACTATCCTGCTCCGCATCAGATTTTTTCCATGCACGGAGACGACAAAGGGTCACAAAGTGTAACGAGATATTGAATATGCAGCTCATTCATTCCTGCCCGGAATACATCCAGGCGTACATGTGAGCTTGCGTGTTATAAAATGTAGTTTTCAAAAACTACGGAATACCATGCCATGTAACTGGATTTTTAATTCAATGAAGAACAAAAATTTGCAACGGCTTGCGACACAAACAGTTACAAAGTAAGAATTACACAACTCTCCGACAGCTCTGAACAAAGGGAGTCAGCGCCTAGTTTGCTCCATAACTAGACTTTCAATATCCGAGCACTCGAACATAAAAGTTGGGCACCACTCGGCAGGAATCTTGACAAATCGCAAGCAAATTTATTCTAATTTTTGAAAACATTTTTTTGTAGGAACAAAAAAAATTGCTACATATGGAGACTGTCCAACCGTTTTGGTTGTGTCGGGATTTTCCCGATTTTGCTTGAAAATCCCGAATCCCAACCAATATACGATCGGGATAGGAAAAATCCCGATTTTGGCATCTGTTTTGTTTTCCAAATGAATTCTTATAATAATTATAAAAGAACACGTAATAAAGTATACTTTACTGAAACGGATATCCAGAAACCGAAACCGAACGAAATATACAATAAAATCGAGTACTTGTACGCGACGCCACGCAAATAAAAATAAGAATAAAAAACAATCCATTTAGCGAACATTGTCCTCTCAATTGTCCTCTCAGAGCACTAGAAATAGCGTTTCAGAGGGTCAAGATTTTAAAATTTTCTGGAGGAGAATGACCCCAGACCCCCCCAAAGGGGCTAGCCCTTTCGGCGCTCGCGTGATTCCTCGGTTATTAAGAATATATGCCGATTTTACATACTCAAAAGGTTGGTCAGTCTGCATACCTGAAAACGTTAACAAAGAGAGGCGTTTCCTTAATTTGAGCTCTCGCAGAAAGCCTCTTTGCTTGACTTTTCCACAGAATTTCTCCCTCCAATCACAACCGAAGCTATTACCTATTCGCTTGTTGTATTGATGATGTCATCGAGTATCCAGAAATGGTTATGGCCCGGAGTGATAATCTACGTTATTTGCGGCGCCCTAAATTGCCCTTTGCAGAACACTAACCTTTTTAAAACCGCGTCAAAGTTCTAAAACTCAGTCGGAATAATTGTAAAGTCCTCACACGGCGGGCAGTTTAAGACGCCTTCTTGCAGTCATGGAGAACGGAGAAATTTGATGCTGACCACTCTTGGGGCTTTTAAGCCGTAAGGGTTAATGCGAAAGCGGCTTTTAAAACCGCATTCACGGAATATTTGTAGTGATTATATTTAAGTCAGCTGTCAACTCCTATTGTATTGGAAGAAGGCTCAAGTTTTCAAAGAGAGCTTGAAACATTTTCATCGGCCGTCGAACACTTGTAATTTTAAGTTCTTTCATCTTTGTACGTAATTTTATGTTTAACAAGGTGAGAATTTTTCTTCGTTGATTAATATCATGTTAACGAACAACTCTTTTCCCAGGCAGATTTACTTGCTGAACATTCTATTCTATCTTTCTAGCTGCTTGTTTACAGACCGACTTATGGTATTACAAGGTGGGCAACTGCTTGTAAGACCACAGGGCACCCACACAATCTGTGTGTGTAGCCGATTGTTATTTTATCATGGTAAATGTACTGGATTTACCTTTTGCTTCACCTTAGCCATATATCACTAAGTATGTATATAAATCAATCTTAAATAAACGTTGAATTACCTTACCTACGTGCGATATGTTGTCGTCCTTTTGCCTCACTGAGCCGTTTTTTTAACGAATTTGAACGATTTTGAGTTCGCCGTTTACTGTGAAAAAAAAACAACCCGCTTTTGAGGCAAAATGACAACAGCATATCGCAGGTAAGGTAATTCAATGTTTATGTAACATAGATCATACATATCGTTTCATGTTTATAAAACTATTCATAACATATTACTTTACTGCGCTCTATTAATTTTAAATTTACATCAATACTAAAATTATAGACTGGTGCATGTCTTCGCGGCGTGAAGTCTTAATTAGAATCCTAGCGCTATTACAAAGGAAGACATTAATTGAAACAAAAAATCGCATATTAAAATGCTTAAAACGGCACTATTCGAATGAGCGAACTGAAAGGGAGTAATTTAATTAACTCCACTCGATGTTTAGTTTAAATTTAACTGGTTCTTCTGCAGATAGCAATATTTGTGTTGTGTAAGGTATCCCCTCCATGTGTCTTAGTGACTTGGCATTAATTATTAACTAAAGGAAAACCTTCACAAGGCAAAATTGAGATTATTAGACACTGCTTTCACATAAATAAAAATATGTTTTCCTCACTTTACCAACAATTATCTTTCGCCTAATAGTATAATGCAACAGCTTTTTTGATGGAAATATTCTTTTCAGGGGTGCCTAACCAAGTTGGAAATTACGCAAATTGCAGGGGGTGGTAGGGTCTGACAGGCACCCCCCTGGAATGGAAATTCCAGGCGGGTGGGGGGTCTAAAGCAAAAATGCCCTACGTGGGGAGGGTATGGATATTTTCTGGCGCTACACAGTGCCTAATTACTACATCAGTTTTAACAGAAGCAGTAGTGAATTGTAGCCGGATCTTTGTTGGACCATAAAACAAAATAACATTGAAATGAACTCTAGATTGACTGGACAGCTAAATATTGCTTTCTTACCACATAACCAAAACTTTACCCTATTTCTCCAGGCCGGACGCTACGCTACCAAGTGAGAGAGAGCAGTGCGAGCGACCGTTTGCTTTTCCATGGAGCGTGTACGTCCACGTGACGCGGCTGACGTCTACATTAAAACGTCAAAAGATATTTAACTTCCTTTGCTCGTGGGACATTGATTGCCACATTGTACTTGGTCGCAACCTGGTCGCCATTCCGCGTCATTGAAAAACGAGTACAGCAGGCTCGTGTCAATGTAGCAATTATAAGCGTAAGCAAATGCGCGAGAGCTTTAGCTTCTTTTTTAAACAGGTTTACCTGTTCAAAGTTAATTTATTCGTCAAGGAGGCAAACAGCCTCTCGCAGTGTTTTTCTCCCTTCTTAGGGACCGGTCATTATTTATCGCCTGGGGGGGGGGTCGGAGGATTTTGGGCTAAACACGATGAAATTTAGCCGATCCCCCCTTTAAATGTTATTTTATTGAAGTGATCCCCCCTCATAACTATATATAACTTTTGTGATCCCCCCCCCCCATGTCTTTGTACCCATATTCATCTTTCGACGTGTATATTTAGTGTTTTAAACGTTCATATACAGGTAGTATTTCTAACTATGATGTACTTACAGCATAATAAAGCCGTTATCGCGCAGTCTTTTTTTAAAAGTGTCTCTTGATCCGTGTCTTTTTCTAGTCTGGATCCAGACATCTGAATTCAGTTGACATACAAGCAATCTTGCTTAAAACTGCAAAGTGCTTGAAACTGCAATCAGTGCTTGAAACTGCAAAGTTACTTTTTTTAGAGTGCCAAATAGCAGTCCGCTAAGTCCCTATCAGCAGGTCATATTTAGCGACAATTCGGCCATCTGGAAGGGCTAGGATCGGCCACTGTTCCTGTCTCCTTTTTTATTTTCATCTATAGTGTAATAGATCAGCCTTTGTAGCTTTGCTCACATTTTTATAATTTTTTTTGTTCGTTTTTTTGTTTGTTTTCTTTTTGTTTTCCTTTTTTTTTTTTTCATCCAGTGTTTGCTTGTACAGTAACTTCAGCTATTTGGTCGTCTGGTACAAAAGTTAAAACTGGCATACGAACAGTTGACTGTTCATCGAGATCAGCAATGACAGGATCATCTTCGTCCTCGTCATCATCTAACTCCGTATTTGATTCTTCACTCTCTTCCTCACTGCTGGACAACTCATTCCCGTTGCCTGGACTTCTCTGTCGATAGTAATGGTAGCGAATTGCCTTTATCTTGTCCAGCTTTATACCAACAGTGGTCAGGCCATGTTCCTTAAGGTACAGGTCGAGCTGTCTCACCTTCAGCTTTTCAACTTTGCCATTCTCAATAAGTATGCCCCACTGGTAGTCCTTGTATGTTAGTTCCTCTTCTAACCTTTTTTTCTCCTTAGCCTCTCTTGTTCTAATATCCTTCCTGATGTTGATATCATTTAGATGGCCTAGGTATTCAATGACATGCTTTTCCTCGACACTATAGGTTGCACAGAAAGCAGCGATGGTATTTGGATTGCCTGCAGAGATGGCTTTTTGTTCGTACAAGTCCTTCAGACATTTCCTCGGTTGATAATCGTCTGGAGCATTACCTGTTGTCGGCGTTTCGTACACATCCATAAAGTACCCAGGATTTTGCTTGTCTGGCACAGGCTGAGGGATTCTTTCTGTTACTGTTACTGTTACTGTTACCCATCTGTTGTTGGTACACCAGGAACAGAGTGTGGAGCTTGCATCGTTTTGCTTATTGCAGGCATCCCGACAAAATTCATAAAAGAGCTCTCCTCGGACGTAGTGGTCCTCAGTGAAACTCTCTGTTTTACTAAGATATGCCGCACCGGGTATTTCGGCCTTACTGTTTTCTGAAGCATTTCGGTACGTATTTAACTCAGAAAAAACAAACAAACACGCTTTTTACAATGTTTCAGTTATCAGAAGTTTATATAGTTCACAATTTAGAATTCACCTGTCATGTTTAAAGATGAATATTAGCTAAGTCATGAGCACGTTATAAAAGGAAAAATATAAAAGCGTTAAAACAAAGCTTTCTCGATATAAATTGAAATGCACACATTCGCCAGTGTGACAGACTTCCGTTTTTTAAATAAAGTTGTGTTAGAACAAATTGAGATTGCAAATGCTATCATCTCCCAGCAGAATGGGCACATTTATGTTGTATGCTTTCAAACTGGCATTGTTCAAGCAGATTTGAGTGGTCCCCCCTCTGAATCCTTCCAAAATTTTCAGTGATCCCCCCCTTTTGGGCTCTCAGTTACGACTGATCCCCCCCTCTGTTCTCCTAAAAATCCCCCCAAAAATCCTCCGACCCCCCCCCCCCCCCCCGGTGATAAAAATGACCGGTCCCTTAGCTTAGCCTCCTGCTTGGAGAAACCATGACTGCTCGCCCGGTACCAAAATCGGTGATTTTTTTCAACATATATTTGTAGCGAGGAGGTAATTTACATCAAGGTGCTTTTCTCGCTGTCCACATTATCAGCATTTTTGTTGTTTTTATCGTCATCATTTTGATCGAGGCACAAATTTTCCAAGGTGGGTTGGTTATGGGTTTCAGGTGCAGTCATAACTGCAATTGCTGCTGCAACTGCGAGGCCAGCCATTATTCCAAACGGCAAGAAACGGTGAACGGTGAGCTGAAAAAGAAAGGGGAAGCGAACGTTGAGTTAACCTGAAATGTCGCTGAGAGCCGGTCCTATTACTAGTGAAAAAAAAATTGAGTCATCAAAATGCATGTAAAACCTTTGTAACAGTCGAACCATAAAAAAAAAAAAAGATTTAGCTACCAGTTATAAGTATTAGTCTCCTGGTATTTACCAAATCAGTGGACAGAAATTAGTTTTTGCGCGTTTTGATTAGCTCTCGCAACTCGGAACATCCTTCGCTTCTTATTGTTTTGGAACGAGAGTCAAAAGGGAGCTTATGCAACAACGACGGTGGCGGCGGCGGCTGCTAAAACTGTACAAGTTTCCTAAGGGCCCTTCCCCTAGGCCCAATCGATAAGGACAATCGGGGTGGTCACTTACCAAAAGAGGCGCGTAAGCAGCAGCAAAAGCGCTCACACGAGCTGATGCTGTTGATGTTCCCATGCCAACACTCCTGAGAAAAACGAAAGAACAAGTTTGAACCGTTAATGCAAAACTGTAGCTGTTATGCTAATTTGTTAGGTTTGTAACGTAAATTTGAGATGCAGAGATTCATTATTGGCCTAGCCTGGAGTAGGGCATAGGGAGAAAGGGAAAAAGGGAGGGGGATTGGTTGGCCGTCAAATTTTTTTATGAATATTAGCTTTTCAGTGGTTTCTCGTTACATGAGCAAAATAACTGTAGAACGAAAAAAACTCGTGGCAAAATTTTTTGGTTATCAGCCACGACTCTAAAGCAATTAAGGAATCAAAAACCGACAGCGATATAGTAAAGTCTCTCACCTTAAAGTTGTCGGAAACAGCTCCGCAGCGTAAATATACACCAACGAAAATGCAATCTCAATGCTAAACTTGGCAACCACCATAGACATGAATATTTTCCCTGCCAAGTATCCTGAGGAATAGATTGAGAAAAGATGTTGGTTGATAATGCAGCCATCAGTCTAAGTTAAGCTAGTTCAAGGGCGGCATTCAGTTGATCAGAATAGGCGGTAATAAGGAGCTGAGATTTTAAAAGTTGCTTTAGCGATAGTGGCTTCTAGCTTATTTCTTTTCTCTCCTTTCCTTTCTTGTTTATTGATTTATTGGTGATCTCACTACATAAGTAAGTGTTTGATTTTTTAAAAAAAATTGAAATTTATTGCCTCTTACATTGCGTAGGAAAGAATGCGAGTGCTAAACGATACTCGATATTTGCATCCTTTTCATGCCATTTAAGTTGATGACGTACCTTGATCGTCCTCTGCTTTGTCAGTGAGTAGGACCGCACCTATTGCACCAACAGCAGCTCCCAAAAAAGAGACCATGAGAATTTTTCGGCGACCAAACCTTTGAAAAAAATAGTTGAAAGAAATATAAACAATTCTTTCAAGGCATGTTACCTTTCCAGAAACCTAGTGCAGTAACCATTAAGATTTTGAGACTTTTTTGACCAGAACAGATAGTATAATATATGCTCACATGGCGGGTGGCTCCTCCTAAAATGTTCTGCAGTTCGTCTAGGAATTAATGGCGCCGAAACCAATTGTGGAATTGCGAGCATTTTAGGCATCATACTGATGAACAGTTGTGACATGTAGATATATATTTTTTAGCAACTACTATAATTTGCAGTCTGTCCACTTTGAATATAGATCGAGCCAAGACCTAAAAGCGAAGCCCTCGTGAGTGCTTTTAAGAACCATCTTCCTAAAGTAAAGTTTTCTGAGCCTGCGATGACTTGAATACATAAATGTTAGCAGAGAGCCTTTAAAAGAACACGTCACTTCAGTGAGTTGTACATGTGGGCCTGGGATACAGTCACTGCACTGTTCAGCGGGTATCCTGTTTTGGCAGCTGTCAATAGACCATTTTACATTTGTGGACTTAGCACCCTAGCCTTCGAGTGAATGTGAGGCTGAGGCTGACCTTGTTTTGATACAAACCTTCTTTGCTTTGTTATGGAAATTGTTCTTGGAAACTACTAGTTAGCATAAGAATAACTTGATTTACATAATAAAGCATGAAGGTTTGTATCAAAACAAGGTCACCGTCAACCTCGCTTCCATCCATAACTGTAAAATGGCCTATTGATCATGACATGGATGCCCAATATCAAGTTAAGTGCAACTTGTATATTCCTTGGTTTTGGAAGGTAAAAACTAAGATACTACACATCCGCTAGCGTGAAAGGGTGGACGTACGGACGGAGGGACGGACGTAAGACGAACGATTTTTTCAGGAAAATTTGTCCAGTTTCGAATTAAAAGTTACCGCTGAATACGAACATTAACGACACATTCATACAGGGTAGCCTCCACATAAATAACAATTATCATTCATTCAAAATATTTCCCTGATTCTGATTGGCTAAAAGCACACGTTTAATTCACCATAACCAGTTACTGATGCACAAATTTGGAAGAATTTTGACTTTGACGAGGAAATGACGTCAAAAATGCAGCGTTTTCGCAGAATAAGGCACCGTTAACCGAGAAGGCCTGGGGACGAGGTTGAGTTGTTTTGGTTGTGAACTTGAAAAAATGGCGGAAATTTCACTCGTTTCAAGAGTAAGAACTAGACGAAAAAATAGCTAAAAATATGGCAAGAACAGCAAGAAGACAACTCGAAGGGCGACATCTGCTACTTGGAGAATATTTGCGGAGCTGGACAAACCTAAACGTACACTATCGAAGATGAACTGAACATCGATGGATCGATGGAGGTAGGCATGTTTTAGCTATGTTTTTAAACTAGGAATTATTTTGAACATACACGTGAATGTCTATGTAAAAGATTGGGTAAAAGGAATTTTTGCTACCCTATCGGATCTCTCCCTATAAAACTCTGTTGTAGGTTATGCTCTTCCAGTTCAAGGTTATTTTGTATAGTGCAACCTGCGATAAGGGCAAACTTCACACTTCGCTACCACGGTCATCTTCCCACAGCGGCCACTGTTTTCCCCGGAAAACAGCCCTTATATTTACACTCATCTTTACGCTCACAACCATCTGGTCAAAAAGGAAGAGGCCGCTAAAATTTGTGTCTTGTCTGGTTTAGTTGTTCAATTTTTTTTTCTGATTTTCTATTTTGTATTTGATCGACGTTTTTTAGATATTCAAAGTAGACAGACTGCAAATTATCTTAGTTGCTAAAAAATATATATCTACGTGTCGCAACTGTTTATCAGTAGGATGCCTAAAATGCGTGCAATTCCACAATTGGTTTCGGCTCCATTAAATCCTATTAATGCTATAACACATTTTATTTCTCGGACGTACATGAAGGGTGTTGTTTCCTAGAGGATAAAACATCAGCACCTGACGTTTTCAGTAGCTGTTCGTTCATCCCTCGCGCAGATTTTGAGACGAGTTTAGTGATGTTCAGTTTCTATGGTTACGAGATATGACGTCATAAGTAGCAGGTGGTCAAGCCATTTTTGAGTGAAAATACATGTTTTTTTCAACTTCTTTCAATAATAAAAGTAAACGTTGCGGCTAAAACGATGCAAACTGCTTATTTATGTGTGATTTTCCATGTCAAGCACAAAAAATTACAATTTCTCGCGGTTTTAACCTGATTTCTAATTCTTGGTAAAATCCAAGATGGCGGCCAAGTGGGCGACCATTATTGGTGACGTCACAGGCCTCCAGCAGCTCCACGACCCATAAAATATACCTCATCTTGTTGAGAAGATCAAATGCTTTCCACTGAAGGCAAACTCGTTTGAAAAACTGCAACATATCGAAAACTTTGGGAAGGGTTCCATCAACTTGTACCACGTTGGGGGTATAAATTTGCGTGTACGTCCGAGGCTTGAAAAGAAAAAAGTTCTACTTTTTAAAATTATTGGCGAGTCTCTTGAAATTCCGGCCTTCCCTGTTTCGGGTATCTACAAATGTACATCTTACTATACCCCAAAGCAGAAGCCGATAAAGCTACAAGTTCGATTAAAATTAGTTCAATTACCTTAGAGTCAAAATCCCACTAACTGGATATCCAAGCACGCCGGCAGAGGACGTAATCACAACGTTCACGTACATATTACCTCCAACAAATGGAGACGCAAAGGCTATACCCCATGCAACAAAGGAGGCAGCAAACCTAATGAACAGAGAACAAGCAGAACATAAATTGTGGGCAATTTTCTGCCAAAAGTTATAAGAGAATCTTACAACCCGGAACAACACCCTCCTTAATTTGCGTAATTCCTCATGATTTCGTACTCAGCCTCCTTCAAAATTATGTCTAAGCATCCCTTACCACATGTTTATTAGCGAAGGAACAAGTCAGGGTAATTTGATTTATTTTTCTTTCGAGCAATATTGTACAACTATGATATTCTTGTAAAAACAAAAACACCCTTACCAGATAAGCCAAGAGACTAGGGTCCTGTGAGCCATTTTTCGCGAAGAAAACAGATCTCGTAAGTCACCAAGTGTTTCTTCTTTTGGCAATTTCAGTTCTACCTCTGGCATTTCTTTTTTATTTGATCGTGCAACTTTAGCGAGAATTGTTCTTGCTTCAGATTGCCGTCCTTTCTTAAGAAGCCAACGAGCAGATTCTGGGATAAAACTAGAAAAAAATTATAAATAATTCATACATGATTTATCATGTATTTATCACACCAAAAGCAATTTTACTTTATTTTTTCTTTCTTACAACGGTACAATCTACTATGCAGTAACACCACCCTTCTAAAGGGCTTACCCTTTGAACATATAACAACAATAACAACAAAACTTTAAACGTGACCAAAGTCATCGCAGTTGTAGACGCTACAGTGCGGAAAGAAAACCTGAAATTGAGGCTTATATTGTGAAATTGCCATTCAAGACCTCTGCGATACTGGTGCACAGCTCACTACCTGTTGAGCTCGCAAGTCAACAGCTGGGAGCTGATTTTCATATACCCATTAGCGAAAAAACTTCGGGCAAAATGCAAAAATACGGAATGAAAAGGGGGTGGCGAAGGGAAAGGAAAGGAGTGAAGGTAAACTTTACAGATTCGCTTTACGAAGACAGTTGTTTTTATCCTTTGGGAAAGCCGTTACTTCAATTAAATTCAAATGTGGACTGACGTCGTTGTCGTCGTCCCAGACAGACACTTTGGTTTTACTTACAACCAGCCAGAAACGAGAAGAATTCCCGGGGCTCCGGTCACCATGGTGAAGGTTCTCCAATCCCGTATGGCGTATGCACACCCCGCCAAAGCCATGGCCATCAAAAGGAAACCAGTCCATACCATCCCCCCTGTCATTCCCCTATGACGTACACCAGAGAATTCCGTTAACAGCACAAATAACGGGATGCTGAACGCACCTTACAAAAAAAGATCAATGAGTTAATTCTGGACTCAATAACTCAATAACCCTCCCTGTCTTTCGACATCCATAATCGTTGACCCTATTGAAAGGTTAGAACCTACGACAAACATGATCAAGTTTGGGCATGGAACAGAAACTCGAGCCTATGACTGCCTACTGACTTGTGGTTATGGTAAAAACGGCCTTCACTTGATTTATGGAACACAAAGAGCGCATAATATCTCTAAAATCAACAATCCTATACCTAAGGTACAGGCAAAACGTCGAACTTTTCATAAGACGAACCAAACTTAGTGAGTTGAGTTCACGAAAAGTTCGACGTCTGGCTCAGTTCTTCACAGGAAACGAACTTATTAATAACTAAAAATTAAAAATTGGTATGATAAAGTATATTTAGCCTCGTTGGGGAGAACATTTATTGAAAATGGTATTTTTGGTTTGATTGTTTGTTTGTTGATTGGGTGTTCGACGCGTCGATGACTGACCCAACAGACGATCTTAACTCAATTTAGGTCGACCAAAATTAAGTTTGGTTCGTCTCATGAAAATTAGACGTTTGACCTAGGCCTAACCTTCGCAAACTTAAACCTTTTACACTGAGCAAACACCTTTGGATTTTCTTTGGAACCAAGGCTAGAGATGCAGTACTTTAAGTATGAATTACCACCGAAACCCTTGTGAATGAAAGCTGAAAAACTCACTTGCATTAAGTAAAATAAAAAAAAAATTATAAGTCTCACCAATCATAAACCCAATGATGGCTCGAGAAAGAGCAAACAACCAGAAGACAGGAGCAAAGGATGAAGCAAAATGGAAAACACAGCACAAAAAGCCGCAGATGAAAAGGGGAAGCTTCCTGCCAAACTTGTCAGAGATTGGACTCACAACAATGCTCCCGATGAAAAAACCGGCGAAGATAACGGAGGTTGATACGAAACCCAAAGATCCTCGATCGCACACCAGGTCGAACTATGAATCCAAAGAAATATTACATCAAGAATGTTATTTGCAAAATGATGCACGTTCAAAACTTTTTGGATTCCTGATTCACGAAATTTTCCGCCACTGAATAATTGAATTCGATCGCATAAAGGTTTTACTAAGCATCAGAGATATTGACATTTACTAGAAACGGGTAAAATTGATTAAAATGGGGGTGGCAATACTGTGGTGAAGTGAATAGATACCTCAGTTACAACTGAAGTGAAGTCATCAGCAAACTCCCAGTCTTTCCTTGGAATATCACATCTGAAGGAGTACTTGTCACCTCCGAGATTAATAGTTTCATTAAAGGGACAGGTAGTTTTATTTTTACACTTCCAGCCAGGCTCTCCCGCAATGAAAACCATTCCCATCACAGGAACAGACCACCAAAAAGAATATGCTAAGTTAGAAAATATGTTGAGAACGATCTGAAAACGACCAAAGCTGCCTATGGTCTCCAAAACTCGGTCAGTGGTTTGCGACTTCATGATAGCTGAAAGAAAAGTACAAATCTAGGGTTCAACTGTTAACGTTCAAGCGACGAGGCGGAAACACGGTGTATTAAAAACAACCTCGTTCCCAGGCTCCTCTCCTACGAGGTTGACGGTGTAACCGATTGTAACCGATTAAGTTCAAGAGAAGTAATTTTTTCATTTCTCAAGCTAATAGAGAAATTAAGATTCACGTTTACGCCAAACGGCAGACGTGAATTTGTACCACGTGACCAAGTCTTTCCCTTATTTTCCGTTTAATCTTTATTGCTTCTACAAAAAACAAGTAGTTTTTTGCCAGTTTTAACCACTGGAATCGTTCGGGACTGTTTTTATCTCCTTATTTTCTATTCTGAGAAATTCTCAACTTGACTCTGACGTTTGCCGTTTGCGGTAAACGTGAATCTTAATCTCCCTAATGAAAATGAAATGACTTTACAACAGGTGCCCTCTTGTTGTTGTTGCTTTTACACACTCTCTTAGTCATCAAAGAAGGTCCAGTACCTTAGCAGCGCGTTATGACACAATTGAAAGTACTGACGTACTGATTTAAAAGGGGGTCTGAATGGGGGTACCTCGATGACACTAAACATCTCAATTTTTAATAATTTGTTCATCTTGTCCTTCAGCAGCATAATTAAAAATATACAAAACTGTTCTAGTGAGGCCTTCAACTGCTGTCGAAAAAGTAAAAACTAAAACCCAAGCTTTAGCCGATCAACGGCATCATCAGGGATGAGAAAATATTCCGTGCGCGTTATATATATATATGCAAAGAAAGTGTAGGGTGAAGTGTGTAAAAGATGTGACGTATGTATCTATGAAAGCTATAGAAATAAACTGTGAATTGAATACAAGGCTCTAATGATGGAGTGTCTCTAGACAAAGGACCTCTAAAAGCGCTTAATAATGGTCTCTAAAATAAAATACTAAAATAGAAGGTCTGCGAATTCAGTACATTCTTCTCGGGAATTGAGTGTAGGCTTGCACTTTCCAATGTAAAAGAAGAAGATTAGCGGGGTCGTTTTCGCTCATAATAATCTTGACATTAATGCCTTTATAGTCTTTGTTCTGCAGGAATAGATATGTTTTTTAACAGAGGAGTTTTCATTATTGAGATGTTCTCTTACGCGGTCGTGGATGAAGCGTGTCGTGCTACCAAGCAATGTATTGCTGATCGCAGCTGTTACACTTGAGCTGGTACACTGCATTTCTTCGTAAACACAATCCGGTGTTAGAGATAGGGCATTTGTCTTTAATGCATTTGCGCTCCGTGGAGGTGTGGGATAGGGCTTCTCTGAGCGTGTAGGATTCATTTTTTGGCTTTGTAAGGTGAAACAGCTAAATTTTAGGTATTTTAAGGTCTTTTAACACTTACAGTAAAAAAGTCTTTGAAAAAAGCACAGGCTCCAAAAAGCCAATATTATTTTGTTTATGCACCTATCAATGTAAAGCCGGCAGTTGAGGCAGGGCATGGGGTGGGGATTTGATTATCTTTGTTGGCCCTGGGGTAGGGCATTTGACCGATCTTGTTCTCCCGGGGGAGGGGATATTTGAATCTTTATTCGCCCGACGTGGAGATATTTGACTGCCGACCCGGACGGAAGACACTGAGACCAAACACATGTTTCCCCTCTTCCACGCTTCACGCACGCGACATACGGTCTGGAAATCATGGAAGCCAACGAGAACAGACCAAGGGTGAGTGGATTTCAATGTATTGATCAATTGAACCTTTAAGATACTGTGGTATCAAAGTAAACGGAAGGAAAGAGAAACCAAGTCGTTTTTTGCAAGTACAATTGATCGGTGTATGGCTCATTCGCTACAATCACTGTATAAAGCTTCAAAAACTGACTTTCTTTGTAGCCTTTACTAAGAACAGTATATCAAACTTACAAAAGGTGGACTTTCTCCTAAAGGTTTCTGTATCATGCTAAGCAGTGTATTAAAACACGGACTGAATGGTTAAAACGTATAATTGCAGCTGTAACAGGAACATGAATCTTTGGTGATGCCAAAATAAATAGAGAGTGCAGATTTTTATTTGGAGATTTTTTTTGTTGTGCCTTTCTTGGGTCCAGCCTTGGGTTGAACAGTAATGTGCAGCCCGTGGTGGGGAAATTTGGTTGCAATTGACTGGAATGATTTGCCAGTGGGCAGGGAATTTGACGGCAAATTTTTGAAAAATGTCAAATCCCCACCCCATGCCCTGCTTCCCCCCTCCACGGCTGTGTATAAAAGTGGGACGGGGACAAGGGGATGGGGACATCGAGACGCGTGTGTTGGGACTAGGGACTTGGGGAAGCGAGACGAAGGACTTGAGGACATCAAGTATGGGACGCGGGGACGTGTGGGACAGGGACGCGGGGACGTCAAATACAGAGACGCAGGGGACGCGGGATGTGACTAATTATTCCAAAGTCGGAGGTAAATGCGATATCTCTTTCTTCGTGAAAATATGTTATTTATGGTCAACATTAGATTCCATCTTCCAAAACCACATTAGACACCTTATGATGTTTACACAAAATATTTCTTTATAATAGGAGTAAGCGCACTGACTATCGTGGGCGCGATCCATTCAACCAAAACTCAGACCGGTCCGACCGGAAAAAGTGGTCTACCTCAAAAAATGGACCAGTTTTTTCGAAACTTTTCCGGTTGGACTGAACCGATCCTTTGAGTTTTGGACCGAAATTCCCGGAAATTTTGGTTGAATGGATCGCGCCCCGTGATTAGGGTTATGGTTGATTTCCACTGTCGCCTAATTTTTCCATGCGTGCGTGCGTAAAATTTACGTTCGCAAATAAAATAGAAGCAATGTATGAAAGGTCGCACGTAAGCGTAAAAGTAGAATCTCGCTCAACTTCACGTTTAATCTCAACAATTTATATCTTATTTCGATCTTATTAACGTGATTAAAATTTACTTGCGTTAACGTGCATAGCCAAAAACGCGTCAGTGGAAATCAACCTTTAAGTACTGTTAGCAAGCATTTACTGTTAGGTTTGCCACTTAAAATACGTAGAACAAAATATATATTGCTACAAAAGTTGAATCCCTCGTGGTTTGGAAGTAGAGGCGATGGATTTCGGAGTTAGTACTTCAGGATTCGAAGCTCGCTTATGCTACTTCATTTTAAATTTATGTGGAATCGAATGCTGTTATTCTACGTAATTTTTGGCGATCGCAACCCACTCTACCCTGCTTTGGGCTCCAATATTCCATCAGCAAGAAGACCAGGACAACGGTTTCACTTTCTTCAGTGCAGGGGGTCTTCGCCGAGTCTTCGCTTCGTAAACAGGCACGGAGGAACCCTAAGGAGGGCAGGGTGGGTTGTCTTCACCAAAAGGTATTCACAAGGAAGTGACTGATATCGCATTTACCTCCGACTTTTGCAATAATTATTCGCATCCCGCGTCCCCTGCGTCCCTGTGTTTGACGTCCCCCGCGTCCCCGTCCCTCACGCCCTCGAGTTCCATACTTATTGTCGTCAAGTCCCTCTCCGTAATACCTTACTTGTAGTTTCAATGTAAATATCTAGTACGCCAGTTGGTTGCACGTGGCAGTGACCAACTCGGAAGCCTAAGATCCTCACATATGGATTGCTGCAAGCGGGAAATATAAGAAGTGCTCGCTGCTCGCGAGTTGTACTCTCTAAACTGCTCGCTACTCGCAAAGCAAATTTTTCATCTCTGCTCGTGCTCGCAAAAAAATCGCACTGCTCGCATGCTCGCGAATGCTCGCAAAGACCAATCGTCACCCCTAGTGTTTGAAAGCAATTTTTAAAAGCGCTTCAGCATAAACGCTTTCATCGTATAGTAGCCACATAACGTATAAGTAGAAAGATTATTCTAATAGCGCTTCAGCATAAACGCGCTTTCATCGTAATAGTAGCCACATAACGTATAAGTAGAAAGATTATTCTAAAAGAACAACGCAAAATTAAGCATAAACAAGAACCCATCACTATGGCATAAATTTCAATTGCTTTCTTCCGAGTCGTTGTGTCGGGTGTTCCGCAAAACAAACATTAACAATTCAACCCATAAAGAGAACCAGATATCAAACGCAACTGATTCAGGCAATAATTTATTTTTTAAAGATCAATTCTTGAAAATTTACGCTCTGCATACAGCAAAGATACAAGGAACATTCCGAGTGAACCACGTCGCTAAAGATCACGCGGCCTGTTATCAGTACTTTCTGGTAAAATACAACTACGGTTCGAAGTCATAAATCGAATGCCTGTTAAATCGTTTCATGTTCGATGGATTCTTTCCTCAAACCTCACACGACTTCCTGTACAACAAAATATTGTCGGGTTTTCTCCTTCTGATTCAAGTCACGTTGTAGATCAGCTTCACCCGCCGCCGCGGCCCATTAGTAGTCCACGCGGTATCAAGGAAACCAGTTTCAACTTTCTTATACATATTTCACGTTTATAAGAGTGAATGTCTGTAAATATTGAGCAACCGGCGGCCACGGTCAAAAATTGAATTTCGCTCATACCTTGTCCACACATACTTATTAGTAAGAAACTAAACGTGGTGTAGTTTGTTTTTGTAAAGGCCGCTTGGATTTGGAGAAAATCGACAAAATCAATTTTCAGTGCCGGCGACTTGAAGACAACCAAACTTGAGGCAAAATGAGGCGGTCTCAACACTTCGCTCGTACGCGAAAAGGAAGAAAGCCGGGGGTAAAATATTCCCCGATAAATCAGTTTATAAAGGGTTTTAGCCCTAGTATGGCGGTTAATTCTTATCTTAACGATAATGTGGAAGGTAAACAATTTTATTTTAGTTTTGGTTCTTTTTCAACTCAACGAAGTTTAAATTTAGGCTTGAAGGTCGCGATTTAATTTTTAGGCATGCGCTACTCCTTGGTTTTCCCTGAAACTCAAGCCATAAGGTAGTTAAACATTGTGCTAAAACATATGTAAGAACTGGCTTGGGTAATTTAATTTGCGCTTCAAACGAACGTTCTGAACTTGAACAAATTTTGAGTGAAATATGAGACGTTTGCATAATTCACCTATGCCTTGGCGTTGTCGAAACAGATCACTGGCGTTTCCTGAGAAGAAATCTGATGTACTTCTACAGTACGATAATTAATTTTCCAACATGCAATAGGAATTAACTTACCTTTATAGTATGGAGCACTTTTTTTTTACTTTTTCTACTCTCAAGCTCCAAATTCTGCTGGCGCTAACGCATTAAACGAGAGGTCATTGGAGATGGGCCAGGTTATAAAATGTCACTCAAACCAAATGAGCGTTAAGATCTAAATTCTTAAGGTCGTTGAGCAAAATACATCACGAGAAAAATATGTTTTTAAGACATTTTCGGCGATTTGAAAGATGTTCTTACCGGCCATTTAATAGAGTCAGTTTAATACAACATACAGCGAGTCGCCTAAGTGTGAGAAGACAAGGAGTGGTGTTGCGTAACAACGAACACCATCCTTCGAACTTAAGACCGGCAGAAAACAAAATTGTTTATACATTTCTTTGATGTTTCCAAAGTTATTTGTTCAATTATACAACAAATGAAAGGTTGCATAGTCTGGCTGCCAACAGTACCTGATTTAAAAGTAAAGTGTTGGTCAGTTTTTCGGACACCTGCGTGATAAAAGCATTGAGTAAGGGTTTGGAAAACATCAAAATCATACACCCTGCCAGTACACACTGAACAGAGTAAACACTGAGTAGGCATTAAACTTTGGACAACCTCGATAAATGATCTCAGGCTCGGAAGCTTTTTTGTCTTCAGTGAAGAATCACAATAAAAGAAATCATGTTATTCCATATGTATATTTTGGGGAAGGGTGGCTCTGAATCTTACTTGGGTACTACCTATTAAGACTCCGATGGAAAGGTCGTCGAGGAGATAGAAGAATCCGTCGAAAGGGTTACGCTGTAACTCTTGCTCAAGGACGTTAGGTAAGCAATTCGCTCTAAGCCCTGTCTCCCCCCTTTTCAAATGCATGCACAGGCTAACCAGTATTAAAAAAAATACATTAGCACTCGCAACTAAGAAAATATTGCAAAGTAATCGGGGAAATGCTATCCAGGCAGGGCGGCCTTGTGGAGTGGTAGGTGACGTAGCGCTATTTTCAAGTCTACAAACCTCTCCTTGAGTGAAAAGACTTAAGACATGAGTTTCAGTTTCTAGTATTGAATGTATACAATGAGGGAAACCTGGGGTCTAGAACGCTAACCTGTTCTTCTCTCATTCCTTTACCAAAGGATGCGTCAAAGTATATCAGACAATTTTCTACTTACAGCAGGCTGAGCTACTCAAACAAGCTTTAAAACCTGACACTAAGATGATATACCGCAGATACGGCAAGTTAGAAAGCTGGAATCAAACGTGTTTACCAATGGGTTAGGCCCTGACGTCTTCAAATTCACGTTAAAAGGACACTGTTGAGGCAAAAGCATTAAGTTTACTTTTCTAGTAAATTCCGTCTTGAGGCCTTAGACAACAGACCAGAGGGGCCCGTTCAGTCCAAAGTCCCCATAACTTGTCGGGCTCGAAATCAAATATTCAGATCGAAATAAAAGGAATAAGAGAAGAGCGAGTCTTGGCTAGCAAAATACTCCATTTTTTTCATAACTGATAATTTTATCATGTTAGATGCAAAACTACTGGAAGTTCTGTCTTGCATGTAAACAACAACAGCTTAAGGGCCCGTTAATTATTGGGACTTTCGAGAAACGGGCACAGAAGCAGATGCAGCCTCAGTATCCGTCTCACTGATGACTTCCAGAGAAAGTTATGGTCGGACACTTTCTTTTCAAGAGTTCTGATCATGAATTTCTGACGAGCCACCAAATTTCAGTCTCAAGACCGGTAAAAAAGCGCACACTCAGGACGTGGCAAAATGACCGAGAGTAAAACTGAAAAAAAAAAAAACTATATGGGTAAAGAAAGTAGTGGAAGCGTTAGGCAATAGTTGACAGGGGCATCCAACGACACAATAATCATAACAACTGTTCGGTCATGCACAGGGCAACTTGAGTAGTCTTGTCTTGTACAGTATCCCCTCCATGTTGTGACTTGGCATTAATTATTAACTAAAGGAAAACCTTCACAAGGCAAAATTGAGATTATTAGACACTGTTTTCACGTTAACAAAAATATTTTTCCTCACTTTATCAACAATTATCTTTCGCCTAATAGTATAATGCAACAGCTTTTTTGATGGAAATATTCTTTCCAAGGGGTGCCTAACCAAGTTGGAAAATTACGGAAATGCAGGGGATGGTAGCCGGGTCTGACAGGCACCCCCCTGGAATGGAAATTCCAGACGGGCGGGGGGGGGGTCTAAAGCAAAAATGCCCTACTTAAGGAGGGTAGTTACTACATCAGTTTTAACAGAATAAGGTCCATTCAAGCAGTAGTGAATTGTAGCCCGATCTTTGTTGGACCAGAAAACAGAATAATATTGAAATGAACTCTAGATTGACTGGACAGCTAAATATTGCTTTCTTACTACGTAACCAAAACTTTGCTCTGCGAGCAATGGTTTCTCCAGGCCGGACGCTACGCTACCAAGGGAGAGAGAGCACAACGAGCGACCGTTTGCTTTTCCATGGAGCGTGCACGTCCAAGCGACGCGGCTGACGTCTACACTAAAACGTCAAATGACATCTGACTTCCCTTGATCGCGGGACATTATGTCGCGTGCCACGCTCGGCTCGAGTTCAGGTGGAGCTGGCTAAAAGTCATGAGTATTTGTACAACCGCGCGGTGGGCTCTCTACCTTAAGAAAGGACTACGAAGGCCTCTAACACTGTGACCGGAAGTATTTTTTCCGGCCACACGTCAATCAACCTCAAGTAGGAAGTTCCATGACGGCTACAGAGGTAGTAAAAACGTCGCTCTTTAACAAAAAGTAAATTCGCCTTCTTTCATCCTTTCTCCCGATTATTCCTTCTCGTTTACTTAGAAGAGTGTAATTCCTAATTGATTACTACTTTGTACTTGGTCGCAACCTGGTCGCCATTCCGCGTCATTGAAAAACGAGTACAGCAAGCTCGCGTTAAGATAGCAATTATAAGCGTAAGCAAATGTGCGAGAGCCTTAGCTTGTTTTTAAACAGGTTTAAAAACATATATTTGAAGTGAGGAGGTAATTTACATCAAGGTGCTTTTCTCGCTGTCCACTTTATCAGAATTTTTGTTGTTTTGATCGTAATCATTTTGATCGAGGCACAAATTTTCCAAGGTGGGTTGGTTATGGGTTTCAGGTGCAGTCATAACTGCAATTGCTGCTGCAACTGCGAGGCCAGCCATTATTCCAAACGGCAAGAAACGGTGAACGGTGAGCTGAAAAAGAAAGGTGAAAGGAACGTTGAGTAAACCTGAAATGTCGCTGAGTGCCGGTCCTATTACTAGTAAAAACTAATTGAGCCATCAAAATGCATGTAAAACCTTTGTAACCGTCGAATCATTAAAAAAAAAAAGATTTAGCTACCAGTTATAAGTATTAGGCTTCTGGTATTTACCAAATCGGTGGATAGCAATTAGTTTTTGCACGTTTTGATCAGCTCTGGCAACTCGGAATTTCCTTGGCTTCTTATTGTTTTGGAACGAGAGTCAAAAGGGAGCTTATGCAACAACGACGGCGGCGGTGGCTGCTAAAACTGCACAAGTTTCCTAAGGGCCCTTCCCCTATGCTTAATCGATAAGGACAATCGGGGTGGTCACTTACCAAAAGAGGCGCGTAAGCAGCGGCAAAGGCGCTCACACGAGCAGATGCTGTTGATGTTCCCATGCCAACACTCCTGAGAAAAACAAAAGAACAAGTTTGTACCGTTAATGCAAACCTGTAGCTGTTATGCTAATTTTTTTGGTTTATAAGGTAAATTTGAGATCCAGAGATTTATAGTTGGCCGTCAAATTTTGTTATGAATATTATCTTTTCTGTAGCGTCTCGTTGTATGAGCAAAATAGCTGTAGAACGAAAATACTCGTGGCAAAATGTTTTGGTTATCAGCCACGACTCTAAGGCAATTAAGGCATCAAAAACCGAGAGCGATATAGTAAAGTCTCTCACCTTAAAGTTGTCGGAAACAGCTCCGCAGAGTAAATATACACCAACGAAAATGAAATCTCAATGCTAAACTTGGCAACCACCATAGACATGAAGATTTTCCCTGCCAAGTATCCTGAGGAATCGATTGAGAAAAGATGTTGGGTGTTAATGTAGCAATCAGTCTCAGTTAATCTAGTTAAGGGCGGCATCCAGTTGATCAGAATAGGCGGGTAATAAGGACGGAGCTGAGATTTTAAAAGTTGCTTAGCGATAGTGGCTTCTGGCTTATTTCTTTTCTCTCCTTTCCTTTCCTGTTTCTTGATTTATTGGGGATCTCAATACATAAGTAAGTGTTCGATTTTTTGAAAAATTGAAATTCATTTGCCTTGCATTACTTACAATAGGAAAGAATGCGAGTTGTGGGAATAGCTTAGAATTTCTAAGGAACTCGATACTCCTAAACGATACTCGATACTTGCATCCTTGTCATGAGATTTAAGTTGATGACGTACCTTGATCGTCCTCTGCTTTGTCAGTGAGTAGGAGCGCACCTATTGCACCAACAGCAGCCACCAAAAACGAAATCATGAGAATTTTTCGGCGACCAAACCTTTGAAAAAAAAGTTGAAAGAAATATAGTACAGTAAACATTTTAACATTTTTTTTGACCAGAACAGATACTTTAATATACAGATTTAGCGAAGACCTGAAAGCGAAGCTCTCCCAAGTACTTTTAAGAACTGTCTTTCTAACGTAAAGTGTTCTGAGCCTGCGATTTCTTGAAACCATAAACGGTTAGCGAAGACCTTTAAAAGAACACGTCGCCTCAATGAGTTGTGCAAGTGGATGCAGTCATGACACTGTTCAGCAGGTATCCTATTATGGCAGCTGTCAATTGATCATGACAGGGATGTCCAATATCAAGTTAAAGCGCAATTTGTATATGCCTTGGTTTTTAAGGTGGTAAGATACTACACATCCGCTAACATGAAAGGGTGGACATACGGAGGTACCTACGAACGGTTTTTTCAGGAAAAAATTGTCTAGTTTCGAATTAACAGTTACCGCTGAATACAAACATTAACGACACATTTATATAGGGTAGCCTTGACATAAAGTAAAAAATTTCACAAATTCCCGTAGCCTGAATTTCATCCGATTGCTTCGAGTCGTTTTCTCCTCTCAGCAACGTCTGAATCGACCAGCCGTTAATGCCGTCCGGTGATCACGTCACTACTACCCGAAAACCGGGTAGTGATTTTGATGGGATCGTTGTCTAAACATGCGCATAGTTATGTATAATTATGAGATAGTTTAGCGGAATTGTCGCTTGATATTCAGCGGATCGCATCGGTGGCATGCTTGCAAGGAGTTCAAACATTTCGATAATCTTCATCGTAAACAGCAAAATTGTCCTTGTCTTCCAAACTGAATAGCTAAATTGAACTGCGAATGAAGAATCATTGCGGAGAGTCGGTAGGTTTTTCTTTTAGAGCCGCTTTGTGGTTTCCGCAGTGATTTTGTTTACGCAAAGTTTCTGAAGAGCAATGTCATGTTGTCATGATTCTGTTAGCTTTTCTTTCTTGTTTCCTTGTTGTATTTTTTCTTCGTTTATTAGCTTCTTTTCAATTAAAGTAAATTGTTGTGTTTTTGAACTAAGTGTTTCGTGTTTGTATTTATTTCATTGCGTGATTGCGACCGAGTTTGAATTACAACCGGTTAAGAGAGTACTGCATGCAGTTGATATTGATAGTTTGAACGTTAAAAACATGAATTACGATCGAAAAGAGTAATAAAAGCAATTCTGTCAGCTGTTCTGTATCATGTAGACATTTCCAAACGATATTTCTTGGTTTCTCACAGTTGAAAATCGTGTTTTACTTTTTGCATGAATTAAAGCAGAGGAGTAGTGACGTCATTGGACGGCATTAACGGCCGGTCGATTCAGACGTTGCTGAGGGAGTAATAAAGACTCGAAGTAATCGGATGAAATTCAGGCTAAAATTCCCACAAGTAAGTGTTTGAAATTTGAAAAGACACAATAGACAGAGTAACCAAAAGGTCTTCCTCTCGTTGGAATTTGTAGATAAATTTACTTCAGATGGAGGCTAAGTCTGTAAAAAATGCCTCTTCACTTCTGTTATTCAGCTGTCATTAGCGAACTCGAAACTAGACTATTTAACATCCAAATGTTCTTACCCATGGTGCTCCGCTGCACGTGCAATCGTGCGCGAGAGGCTCCACTATGGATAAGCGCCACTAAGAGGGGTGTTAGGGAAATGCACCTGAATATCTATGTACCAAAACACTGAGTAACTAAAATTTTTTCTTTCCTATGGGATCCCTCCCTATGGAAATTCCTCAATTGTATTGGCAAAACAACCTTCAACATTCTCATTCTCATTCTTACCCAGTTACCTATAAACGGTTTGATCAATGAACTGATGAACTCTTCTAATTACTTTATCAATATACAATTCATAAAATATATTTCAGCTTGTTTTGATGTTCGTGACAAATTATTATCAAAGTAACGTAATTGCCCTGAGGTGTAATTTTGATTCCTAAACATAGCTTTTGCAATACTGTATGTGCTTGTATGGTCATGCAAATAAAGCCCGTTGTTCTTGTAGGTTATGCTCTTCCAGTTCACCAAAATATAAGGTCATTTAGTACTGTCCAACCCGCTATAAGGGCCAATCCCGTTGCAACGGTCATCTTCCCACAGCGGCCACTGTTTTCGCCGGAAAACAGCCCTTATATTTACACTCATTTTATACTCATAACTATCTCGTCTAAAAGGAAGATGCCGCTAAAATTTTGTCCTGTCTGGTTTAGGTGTTCACGTTTTTCTTGTGATTTTCTGTTTTCTATTTGATTGACGTATTTTAATATGTTATAAATAATACATTTTAAAGAGAAAAAAGTTCTTTTTTTTAATAATATTGGCCTTCCCCGTTTCGGGTATCTACAGATGTACTTATACTTACCATATTCCAAGGCAGAGGGTGTTCTGAGCAAGAGGTTCAATTAAAATTAGGTCAATTACCTTAGAGTCAAAAGCGCACTAACTGGATATGCGGGCACGCTGGCACAGGACGATATCACAACGTTCACGTAGATATTTCCTCCAACAAATGGAGACGCAAAGGCTATACCCCATGAAATAAAGGAGGCAGCCAACCTGATGAGCAAAGAACAAGCAGAACATCAATGGTGGACAATTTCCCGCCAAAGGGGCTAAGAGAATTCCACAATCCTGAACAACACCCTACTTCATTTGCGTAATTTCTCACGATTTCATACTCAGCCTCATTAAAATTATGAAATAAGCATCCCTTACCACGTATCTTAATAAGCAACGAAACAAGGGTAATTTGATTTATTTTTCTTTCGAGCAATATGTACAACTATGATATTCTTGTAAAAACAAAAACACCCCTTACCAGATAAGCCATGAGACTAGGGTCCTGTGAGCCATTTTTCGCGAAGAAAACAGATCTCGCAAGTCACCAAGTGTCTCTTCTTTTGGCATTTTCAGTTCTACCTCTGGCATTTCTTTTTTATTCAATCTCGCAACTTTAGCGAGAATTGTTCTTGCTTCAGATTGCCGTCCTTTCTTAAGAAGCCAACGGACAGACTCTGGGATGAAGCTATGAAAAAAATAAATATATAATAACCCATGCACGACGATTTGTCACACACCAGCAAAAGCTTTTTATTATTTTTCTTCCTGATAACGGCATATCCATGTATGCAGTAAAACAACCGTACTGAAAGGGTTATCCTTTGAACATATAACAACAATAACACAAAAGAACATAAAATATGACGAAGATCATCGCAGACGTAGACTTGCCACAAGTCGAATGCATGAGCACCGAAGGCGCGAAGGACGCTCGCCAAGCGAACGAAAGCGCGAGCGAAAGCGAACAACGACGAAGTCGCGAGACGAGCGACTGCGAAAAGAAAGCCTGAAAAAAATCAGGCTTATGTGAAATTGACATTCAAGAAGCTAAATCAAACCTAACTGATCCGCTTTCCGGCTACCCGCTTAATACCAAGACATTGTAATTTCCAGCAGCTGTTTTTGTCCTTTGGAAAAGCCCTTACAGTTCTGTAAATTCAAATGCGGACCGACGACGTCGTCGTCGTCCCCGGCTGACACTTTGCTTGTACTTACAACCAGCCAGAGACGAGAAGAATTCCCGAGGCTCCAGTCACCATGGTGAAAGTTCTCCAATCCCGTATGGCGTATGCAAAGCCTGCCAAAGCCATAGCCATTAAAAAGAAACCAGTCCATACCAAACCCCCCGTCATTCCTCTATGACGTACACCAGAAAACTCCGTTAACAGTACAAATAATGGGATGCTGTACGCACCTAGGGAGGGAAAAAAAGATCACTCAATTCTGGACTTAACGACACATGTTTGATCCATTAACGTGCACTCTAATGAAGGATTAGAGCTCTAAACGTCACAAGAAATAGAATGTTTTTAAACATCAAACAAAAAGACCTATAATAGCGGAGCTTTACGCACGCTTTGCGCGCGCTGGAGCGTAGCCCCATAGCTAAGTCAATCTATCCATCCTAGAAAATGGAGTGAATCTGTAATAAATAATAAATAAATAAAATTTGGCAATCACGTGACCGTACACCGACCGCCGCCGGCCTTTTTTTTTACGCCCACTTCAAGATGGCTGCCACTTACCGTTGTCGGCTGGTAACTACAGTATTCACGTACATTGTGGTACTGAGATCTACCGGAAGAATTTGCTTTGCTTCCGGTAAAAATGTCTCTCTAGTAGGCTTTAAACTCCTCTAAACTGGCCTCTTCTTACCCCAGTTTTGACCCACTGCAAATTTGGCGCTTGTGTTTTCCAGGCCTAATGTACTATGATCAAGAGCCATAAAAATGTGATCGAAGATGATTGCTGTTTTGGGGCTGCACACATAAGGCTATTAACTCGATGTAAGATTTGTTTCACTCTTGGACCGTTCGCGAATTATTTTTCTCTAAAATCACTTGACCTGTCTTCACATAAATGTGCTCTAAAGTTAACTGATTTGTGGATTACAAGTTAATTGTTTGATTTAAATCATAAATTTATTAATGGGAACTTTGATTTTAGCCCTGGCCAAATCTATATATTAATGCTTTTGGTTGATCATGTTTTGGCACTGAACAAAGAGGAGCTCGAGCCTATGACTGCCTACTGACTTGCCTTCGGGCGTGATGTGAAGACTCTTTGCAATGGTCAACTTGGCCTTGAACACAAAGAATGAATAATACCTCTAAAATTAACACTCCTAAACCTAACTTTCACAAACTTAGACCATTTATACTAAACAATTGTCTTTGGATTTTCTTCAGAGCCAAGGTTAGTGAGGAAGTACATTAAGTATCAATTTCTAGTAGGTTGACCTATTACCACCCAAGTGCCTCGTACAAAAAAATCACTAGTAAGTATTAAGTATGAAAAAGAAAAATTAAAGTCTCACCGATCATAAACCCAATGATGGCTCGAAAAAGAGCAAACAACCAGAAGACAGGAGCAAAGGATGAAGCAAAATGAAAAACACAGCACAAAAAGCCGCAGATGAAAAGAGGAAGCTTCCTGCCAAACTTGTCAGAGATGGGACTAACAAGAATGCTCCCGATGAAAAAACCGGCAAAGATAACAGAGGTCGAGACGAAACCCAAAGATCCTCGGTCGCATACAAGGTCAAACTATG
This sequence comes from Porites lutea, assembly GCF_958299795.1. NCBI lineage: Eukaryota > Metazoa > Cnidaria > Anthozoa > Scleractinia > Poritidae > Porites > Porites lutea. Next base: position 54,327,424 of record NC_133202.1, read on the forward strand.
AATCCAAAGAAATATAACATTATTACATTAAAAATGTTACTGGCAAAAAGACTGTTGAACGAAAACAAGAGAGAATAAAGAAAAGAAAGAGAGAAAAGAAAAGAAAAAGAGGGGGTCATCTTTAAAACTGCCAGAATACACTTTCAAAACAATTGGGGTTCCCTGATTCCCGAAATCTAATTTTCCACCACTGAGTAACTTACAATTAACTCGATCGTATACAGGTTTTACTAACCATCAGTTATATTGGCATTTACTACAAAGGTGTAAAATTGACAATTTTTCTTTTGGCTCTTTTGGAATATGTTACCTTGCTAATTTAACTCACACCAAAACAATACTGTAACTCCCCTCCCCTAAACTTTTATGGCAATACTGGGGTGAATAAATACCTCAGTTACTATTGAAGTGAAGTCATCAGCAAACTCCCAGTCTTTCCTTGGAATATTACATCTGAAGGAGTACATGTCACCTCCGAGATTAATGGTTTCATTAAAGGGACAGGTAGCTTTATTTTTACACTTCCAGCCAGGCTCTCCCGCGATGAAAACCATTCCCATCACAGGCACAGACCACCAAAAAGCATATGCTAAGTTAAAAAATATGTTAAGAACGATCTGATAGCGACCAAAGCTGCCTATGGTTTCCAAAACTTGGTCAGTGGTTTGCGACTTCATAACTGAAAGAGAAAAATAGATCGAATAGAATAGATTATAACATAGCTAGAAAATTCGTCTAATCAAATTCAATAGCGCGAGCGTGCTTCATATTCCTATTGAGCACGCTGATGACGTCGATAAACTATTCGTAATTCCTCGAGTTGTTTAAGAACGTGAGCTTAGCAATCCTGAACAGGGGTCTTTTTTGCATGAGCATGCGCGACCGCTGAACAAGCGATGTGCATGGAGGCTCACCACAGGGTTTGCCTTCATCAAAATGGCGCGTCTCAAAGCTATCATAGCGATTATTTTGCTCGTTAGTCTTGGCGAATGCGCTCGTAATTTAACAAAATGTGTAGTTTGCAAAAAAAACTCCAACATGGTCTTAACAAAAGCGAAGTAGACCGGCTTTAACATACACGAGCTACTATCAAATTTCATCTCCCCACCTGACATGGACAACAGCGCGTGTATATGTAGTGCCTGGAGGATTGCGCTGGCCTCATCAAAGTCTAAACAAAGTGCAGAAACGTTTGTTGATGCAAGTAAACACTTTCAATTTCTTTGTTTTGAAATCGGAAAGGAAGAGAAATATCAAAAAAAAAACATAGCAAATTTCAGCAAGTGGGTTCGAAGTGCGCGAAAGCCGATGTTCAGTTCAGCAGTGAATTAATATATGTTCTACAATTTTCCCAGCACTTTAAAGCTACAAAATTAAGAGCACACGAGACGTAGATTAGTCACCTGGTGAGATGTTGGTGGTAGTCACTCTGCATGTCTCGAACAATAAAAAAAATGAATATCAATGAGACACAGTCAAAACTGCATTCAATAGGACCAATCTTGTGACCGATTTTGATGAAACAAACGGTTAGGTTTCCCAAGAAGTACAGTAAACATGTAATGCCGACCAAAAGTTAAAGATCATTAGAACGTTTAAGTTCTGGCTAAAAGCAAATTCCTGTAAAAGATGCGTTACAATGTTAGTCCACGCAAAAACAAGAAGTTCTACAATTTTCCTGTAAACAAACTTTGTATCGCTAAAATACTTAAGGCAAAAACTTTCTATTCCAACTGAAAACGGCGTGGTAGTCGCCCGCTGATCGTTATTAATCCACTCCCGAAATATGGTTAAATCAGCTATTAACAAATAATTGACAGAAATCTTCTACGGCATCAAGAAACTGATTTACATCCGATTTATAGACAAACACTAAATAAAGAACATTTTGCTTAGTAGCTACGCATCAGCAATGCATTCTATGCGAAACTTTGCGGTTCTTAAAGGGGAATCAAGACACGAGTCGAGCGCCAAACAACAACAAGCAGCCATGTTTGTGTCAGACATCCTTGAGAAACTTGCTCTTTCACCTCGTTCAGCGCATCAGTCTCCACTTTAAATCAACAGATCTTTACTTATTTTGTACAACGAAGGTCTTTCCAAAGTTCCTGCTACCATTTCAATCTCAAGCAAGCTTTCAAAGTGAACAATTTGGTTCCTATGACTATGCAGCACGGTCACTGTCACTGGTCGCGTGCTCTTTGACAAGTCAGCGGTCGCGCATGCTCATGCAAAAAAGACCCCTGTTGCAATCCTGAGTCTCCTGAGTGCATCCATAACTCAGCAGTACACGAAGAAGCGTTTACCATGTGTTTTATGAGGAAATTTAAGAGGAAACGTTTGAATTTGCTAACCGATAGCAAAGAAAAGAGGTGAGTGTTGTTGTTGTTGTCATCTCCGCGAGCTGTGCGGACTATGGCGTGAGCTCATTCTTTGCAAAGTTGTTTTCTCTCAATAACAATTTTTCGGTGAATTAATAGTTTTCCGGCACCTAAATATGGATTTTACAATCATTTTAGAGTAAACTTTCTCTCATTTTCAGGATAAAAACATAAGCTGAACTGTGATAAAAAAACATAGTCACGTAAACATTGGCGCGTACTGCTTTGAGCGCGCCCTACAATAATAAAATTTTAAATTAACTGCTGCATTGATCGCTTTGATAATGTTATAAAACAATTAGTTCATGCTGCAGCTGTGCGTATGTCGAGATATTGAGCACTTGGGAAGTTTGGAGAGCACTCAAGAGGCTAGAGTTGCACTCGGCTGCGCCTCGTGCAACTCTTACGCCTCTTTCGTGCTCTCCAAACTTTCCGCGTGCTCAATATCTCGACATACGCACGCTGACGCATGAACTAATTGTTACATAGAATAGAAGTACAGTGGAACCTCGATATAAGGGAGGGCGAAGGGACTGGCAAAATATGTTTGTTATAACGAGGTTCGTTAACTAATATCGAGGTCCTGTTTCGTATTGCCATACATTTTATCATTATTGGGCTTAAAAAATAATTCCTTATACCGAGGACTTCGTTGAATAGATGTTGGTTATATCGAGGCTCCACTGTAATATACATTTTCATAAAAAAAAAAAGAATCTTTGCTGAAATAAGAATCTTCCAACATCTAAATTTATCATTGTTCCGTTTCGATCCTAGATCTGATGCTTAGTAAGCCTCAAAACGCGTATCTTTACAAAACTGCACTTAGTCCTAGACTTCTGCGTTTTTAAACCAGCAAGGCTATGTAGCATATACAACGATGTGGAATGGAGTCATTATTGATGAAGGTTCTCGAAATCTGATTACTACTCCACGGAATTACAGTTTCTTAAAACGAATTATTTCCGCTGATGATGTGGTGTCTGACATATTTTAATTCTAGTTGGGCTTTAAGAAAAGTCCAACTGGAAATTTAAGATTTTGATCAATGGTTGTTATACAGGTCTCGATAACATACCAGACAAAAGGAAGGAGTTACAAGAACCTCAGAAGGTCATGATCTGCAAACTTCTACAGGTGATTCCTGCACTGTGCAATCAGGTGCAGCAGGAGAAAGGTGCTTATCAGCGGCTTAAAATTTTATGAACATGGCTCCGCTCAACAGTGCATATGACTCAAGAAAGGTTCAGTAATGTGACAGTTCTAAACCCGGGGAGGGGTACTTTAGGAATTATTGGGTGGGGCTTGTACTTGGAAAATTGCCCTCAAATACAAAGAAAAACAAAGCAAAAACGGTAAATTTACCTCCAACTGTAAGGCTAGCCGTATCGATTTTGAAACGCAAATTTCCCTCCGTAGATAAGCCCCTCCGAATATAAGCCCCTCCAAAAATAAGCCCCTCAAAAAGGGCCTTTGAAAAATATAAGCCCCGGGGCTTATTTTCGGAATTTTACGGTATTTTAGCGTAAGAGAGCTTACAGTCAAACCAAGTCAAGCGTACCCCCCAAGATTCTATCAGTGAATTGATTATTTGAAAAATGAATCCATTAGTCGTTCCCGTAACTGTTGTCAAATTCAAAGCGGCATTTCTGCATGCGTAATGAGCAGTGAATATTCTCTAGTCTTTACGAGAACTTCTCTGTATTTGGTCAGATTGGAAATCTTTGAATGGATTAAGCTTCTTAGAAGACATTTACATCAATTTCAGGAAAATGGAGCCGGTAGAAATTTCATAACTGCCTCGCGTGTGAATTCACGGCTCATTACACATACAAGAATGCAGAGATCAATCTGAAATCTACAACTAGCAACGGATTCAACTTTTGAATAATAAATTCATTAATGGATTCTTCGGGGGTACGCTTGACCTGGTTTGGCTGTAATTATAATGTATTTGTATCGTTCGTGCATAAGATTGCACATTAATTTGGTGGACATTTATTTTTTAAACGAAATTTAGAAAATGAAGAGAAAAAATAGACCAAGTCAGTGCAGCTGTAACGGTGCATATGTTTTCAGACGCGATCAGAATCATATAGTTATACAATTTTCATACAAAGTTGGGTAAATCTACAGGACTGTAGTGTCAATTGAACACCGGCTTCAAGTCAATGTTCACACAGAGACGACAATTGTCTCGATATTCAGTGTTCACACAGCTGAAAAAAATGGGGCTGGTGTTATTTGTAGTGTGGTCATAGTATGCCATGCAGTAAGTAGTTATAATGAGAGTTTTAGAAGCTATTAGCCCCTAAGATAAATATAAATTGTGGTAAACATAATCTTTACATTATTTTCGGCGCCCTAATTACTTGTTAAACTTATTCGCCGAACACTAACCTTGTTGAACTGCATCAACTTAAGTTCTAAAGCTCAGATGAAATTGAAAAGTCAGCTCTTGGAGGCCGGCATAAAACACCTTCGTAGAGTCAAAGAGAAGAAGTGATATCTTGCGTACACAGCAAAGTACAGGAGATCTTGCTGCATCAGCCTAAGATGATGCTTAATATATAAAGCTTCTACAATGAGGCTTTGTTACTGTGAAGTTTCGTTCCGGTAGGTTATGTATTAGGTTATGCAATGAATTAACGCTTCACTGACCTTTTTTGCATTTTCACGGTTATTTTGCATGCCATCGAAAAGCCATGGAGTCTATTGTCTTTTTCCTTGGAGACTAAGAAATAATAATAATAATAATAATAATAATAATAATAATAATAATAATAATAATAATAAATAATAATATTAAACAACTAGTAATAATTGACACTGCAGCTGCCCCCGCTCTGTATGTTGTCAGTCAACGGGCCATTTTACAGTTTTTTGCTCAGTGCCCTGGCCGGGCTTTTGTTTTGTTACAAACTTGTTTTTCTTATGTAAATGATCATGTTCACGGGCTTGGTAGCATGTAGCAGGTCGGATAAAGGTTGGGCGGTGAAACGAGCGCGTCCGAGCAAAAAGGTGTGATGCAGTGGACTGGGACTCCTGCTTAGAAATGTCGCTTGTTTTCGACTTCGGTCAGGGCTTGCGATGTGGTTTGTACATTAGACACTGCCGCTGTCACTGAATTATGGCGGCTTGATTTGTTTGCTTACACTTCTTCCTCGTTGCTTTGTGCTGGTACGCTGTCTCCGAGAGGCAAATGTTGCTATTTTTTGCGGGAGGTTTAGTTGGAGTAGACAAACATCTCTTTCAAAGGGTTTCTTTTATTACATGGCATTGTTGCGTAACATTCGAAATATAAGGATTTCTCCAGTATGGGGAAAAAAACCTATCGTTTCTGTGACCTACTAGATGGAAAGGATTTCAATAAAAAACAGCTTACCTTACATGAATGTGTGTAGTCTCTCCTGTGTGGTCCACGGGCCGATTTATGGCCGTTTTATGGGTTGTACTGTAAACGGACCTCTCTCTCTATATAAGGTAATTCCGGGGAGTACTTCTAGGAATTCTTGGTTGGGGTGTGCTGCCCTGTTCTCCAAATCCTGACCCTATTTCAGACCAAAAAGTGTAAGTTTCCTCACCCGTTCTCAGACCTGGCCTTTAGGCAGAAATTATGTTATCATTACTCAGATTAGAGTGCAAACAAAAATGTTCTTCCAATCCATTTCGAATTCGCATATTCCTCTTTCTTTCTTACTCATTTGGAATATTGAAACGATAAATACGTTCATGCACTCTCGTAGTTTCCTCGAAAACCATATCCGATTCCAGACCAAAATGAGCAAAGTGTATAGTTACCCGTTTTCAGACTAAAACGGCGCAAAAACCCTACCCGATGGGGCGGCACATACCTATATAGCTTAGAGAAAGAAAACCGTTTACAGTACTACCTATGAAACGGGCTATAAATCGGCCCATGGACCACACAGGAGAGATGTAACACACATACTGTGTAAGGTAAGCTGTTTTTTTGTTGAGATCCTTTCATTCTCGTAGGCTACTGAAAACGATAGGTTTTTTTCCCCGTACAAATCCTTATATTTCGAATGTTTTGCAACAATGCCGATGCTCGCCGATGCTCATATTTCGAGCTTGGGCTACCTGTGGGGAAAACAGCTTATCCCATGCAGTGGAAGCCGCCAGAGACCTTGACCTTGTTTCAATCATCCTGTCACGGCAACCGTCACTTCTTGTATGTCGCGATTATGTCAGATAAATCGCGTCAAACATTGTTTTGATAACTCCACTTTAATTCTTATAATCAGCGTCTTAGTCATTATTACAAACGGCAAAAAACGGTGAATGGTAAGCTGCAAAAGAAAGATAAAAGAGAACACGGAGTTCAGAACCTCAGTGGGGCGAAATTGGAAGTATTTACGCTTTCCCGTTTGTTTGGCTCCCGGAACTCAGAATATCCTTTGCGAGTATTCTTTTGGGATGGGAGCCAATATGGCGTCCCGTTTGGCGACAGGTTCAGAAGACGACATTTTTGCTACGAACTCTTGAAGCGGCTGTACCAACAAATAAAAAAAAAAGCGACGAACTTTGGCTTGTCGGTATCAGGAATTTATGGTCTTACTAAATTTTTTACAAAACTTGGACAACGCACTCGAGAAGTCCTAGTAGCCCACGTGGCTGCCGGGCGGGATCATCACGTCAGTGCGTATTGAGGCCTCGGTGGAGGGAGGAGTGCTTCGCCCAGAGAATGGCGGCCTCGCCGGCAAAACCTCACTCTCGCCCCATGTAAAGGGTTCCAGGACAGCCTTGGATTCCGGATTCCTGGTACTGGATTCCAGTCTTCGTCAGTGGAACTTGGAATCTCGATTCCAATCATTTTGGGATTTCAGATTCCTTGAGCTGTATTCCGTATTCCAAAGCCCAGGATTCCACCGTTCCACAAACATGAATTTCCAGCATTTCGGAATTCGGATTCCCTTACATGGGGCGATCATTGGCGGGCCGCTAACGATAACGCTAGCTACACAAGCAGGGCAAATCCGAGGAAGGCTCTCAATTAGACTGCAAAACGTCCGTATTTTTGGGTATTCAAGTACACTGTACGCACGAAAAGTTAAACAAAAACTGAAAACGGAGAGCTAGACTGGGGAGAGACGTTTTTTTTTCGCTCGCCTTGCGTATTCGCATGTTTGCGCGTGAGGCTCTTACGCTGTTCTTACTCTACTCTAAACCATTTTAAGAAAAAAAACCGCGACTGTTTTGCAGTCTAGCTCTCAACTGAAACGTAGACAAAATTCTTACTAAGTGACGTCTTACAATAACAAAAAATTGGTAAATACATGAGCCTATGGCAAATACTAAAACAACTACCTTTTCGGGGTCGGTGCATACACAGGTAGCCCAAGCTCGAAATATGAGCATGGGCTAGCATCGGCATTGTTGCGTAACATTCGAGTATGATTGTATGGGAAAAAAAATTATCCTTTCTGTAACCTGCGAAAATGAAAGGATTTCAATTAAAAAAAAAACAGCTTATCTTACATAAAATGTGTGTTACGTCTCTCCTGTGTGGTCCATGGGCCGATTTATGGCCGTTTGGTGGGTTGTTCTGTAAACTGTATTATAAAGAGAGCAAACCGGTTCCAATAACTCCCATTAAATGGACATAAATCGGCTCGGAAACCACACAGGAAAGAAGGAACACACATCTTTAAGCAAGGTTAGCCGATTCTTGTTTAAATCCTTTCACACATTCGTAGGCTACAGAAACCATTTTTTCTCTCTCATTCAAATCCGTATATTTTGAACGTTACGCATGGGCGATCTGTGGTGCAAATAGTGCCAGATGATACCTCGACGCTTCACGTAGAAAAAGCACCCAGCACTATTCACTTCTTCTTCTGGAGTAGCTTGCAAAGTGGCATAAAAACGCGGTTGAGGGTAGGTTTGGGTTGGGTTCTATATTTGAAAGAAAATAACTACCACCAAACCAAACGACCCACTCTAAACCATTCACAAATTCAACTCTCTTTCACCCTAAACGACAGAACTTCGATTTGGTTTTGTTACGCCCGAAAACGGTGCCAAACCTTTGCAATTGCAGTATTTGTCATTTTATATGAAAAAAGTCATGATATGGAAACGGCCATGCTTTCCATGAGTCTTCGTCAACCAGGACAGGGCGACAGCCCGGAGTTTAGGAGGTCGTAGGATTCCAATCCTGTCGCACGGACACTCAATATCCAGGAATATCCAGGGTTTGTACAGATTTTTGGATCCGAAATTTAAGACTTATCCAAAACAGTAACTTCTTTTTCCAAAATCAAGGTCAGTTATCAAATAAGTGATCAATCGAGACCTTAACAAACGCAGGAACAAAGCTTTTTTTATGATGCGCTGGAAACGTATGGACGAGGTTGATTAAGATATGACCAAAACGAACAAAATTTCACTTACAAAGCGCTTGTAGCCTTCAAAAAATCAAGACTTTTTACCTCTTTTCAAGACTTCATCTCTATTTTCTGCGCTTTTCCAGGTCTGGAAAATTGCTGGCAAATTTCAAAACTCTTTTTAAAAAATTCAAGACTCTGTACGAACCCTGAATATCTCAGTCTTAATTCCTTCGTCTCACATTCGTGAACAAATGATTATTTCATCTGTCGCAAAATTAGCGAAATGAATTTGCGGCAAGCCGCTCTCACACAGACAATGCATGGTTATTCATCGACGACTATTAAGCGATTTGCAATGAAACTTTACTTAACAGTAGCTGGGAAGAAGGCTAGAAACATAAGTAAGTCCTTACAATCATGTATCTTTACAAAATCCACTTTATATTACAAATATTGTGAGTCAATATAAATTTAAATACTCTGTTATTATTGATGCTTATGTTGAAGCCTTTAGCTTCAAAACATTTCTGCTCAAAGCAAAACTTTTATAATGTATTTCAAATTCTGTACAAAAAATTTCTTGACCTGCTACCCACGTCTCTCATTATTCATTCTAATTCTTTAAAAATTTCACCATGTAGCTAAATAGATATGGCGTTGGTAAGCTCTAGTTTTCCCCAGTATTATAGACCAAACGCTGTCTTCTTGCGAAATTGATCACTCCTTCCAGTTCTCCCCAATAAAGCACAGGGGGAGAGTTTGACAATTGAAGGCCGCTGTCCGACCACCAGTCTTGTATTTGACTCGGCAAACAGGCGAATTGATGCGTTTGACAATGCGGACAGGACCCTCTCTTCCTGTGATTTCTTCGCCTGACGGTCGTCCCGTTTTGCCACTGTGAACACCCTAACTTTCGATTAGATAGTTTCAAAAAGATCACCAAGTCGCTTACCCCTATTTTACGTACCAAATCTGTTATCAGACAAAACCGGCAAACAGCCCTTTTGAAACTACCCTCCTCTTTCCGATTTCTTTTTTTAAATAAGGGCCGAGGGGGCTTAAAACTGAAACAAATGCTTTTGCTTCTCTTCTTCAACGTCAATGCACTTGTTACAGTTAAGGATACATTTAAGCGGAGAATAAACCGCTGTTAAATTAACCTTCTTATGCCTAGTGAACCATTTTTCACTGGAGAGATAATTGAACTAAATGGGGTGAAAAACCTATCCCTAAAATCAAGTCACAGCAACCTTGCAAAGCAGTCAGCCTGCTACAGTACGAATACGATTGGAGGTTCCTGAAGTAATATTATGTTGATAAATACTGGCATCCAAAGACTTCGTACCTAGCCTACAAGAAGGCTATTGTTTTTTGTTTTTCTTTTCAGTGTCGTTCCGGATTTCGCGTTGACTTTCGCGCGACGTGATCACAAAGTTTACGGTATCAGCGTGTTAATCATTTCAGAGTCACTTTAAAGTTGTTCTGCTCGCTGCTTGTTCTTTTCGTAGCACACTGATAGATCACTGGAACCATTCCTTCAGAACATCAACGCCGTTATCTCATTTGTGGACATCTCTGATTGTCTTAACGCATCCTCGCCTTCATCCCCTGCCGCAAAAAAAAAATAATAATAATAATAAATAACGGAAATGATCAGAGCCGGGCTGTTAAATGCGGGGTACAGAAAAGAGTAGGGAAATTGAGTTCACATATGAAAAGTTAAAAAGCGAATCCAGTTTCCCTTCTTTTTGTCTACAATTTTCCAGTATAGGGCAAATTATCCGAGAAAATTCTTTTCAACAAAAGAAAAAGAAACCCAAACTAAAATTTGAACCCAGTCTGCACAAATCGGCGGGCTTTGAACAACTTGGCCCTCAGCTCAAGATGTCAAGTCTTCTTCTCTTACCAAAGGTTACAATGCTGAAGAAATCAGCCAGTTTTATTTGATTTTACCTCTATGAAGAATTTCAAATTCAACCAAAATACAATTTCAGGAGAAAGAAAGAGGGAATGTAAAACTTACCTAAGGATGACAGCGCCTTTCTTGCCTCTAACTTTACAGATTGCACATCGCATCGGCTGAGGTAAAGCAACTGTGGTACTGCATCTCTTGCCTGGAAAGCAGTACAGAGAAGTTCTTAGGGGAGAACAACAACTGTTGGCTATCAAATGTATAGTCAGTATTCTGGGTTTCACTGGTGCATCAGTAGTGGAAAGCGAATGAGACAAGAGGAGCAGACACTAGACACTGAAACAAAGGCTATATAGAACTTCGTCAAATATTCCTTTACATTGTATACGATCGAAGGTAACCGATGGGGAACTTAAGTAACGACGACGACGCAATCAAAACGTCGGCAAAAAATGAATTTGCGTCCGTTTAACTTTATTGTGTCTATTTGGACCCGCTCTAATTGTCAAGTGATGGCCATTTTTCCTGGAGTTGAATTCTTAAGGACTTTATCGAATTTCCAGGTTAAAAAAGAGAAAGAAAAATTCGTGCTCGTATGTTCACGTTCTCCATAAAACGCCGCATTAGGAGGTTTCACGCCGTAGTCGCGAGTGGACGTCACAGAAATGTATTAACACGCGTGATTGACGAGCAGAGCTGTTGTCTTGTTCATAAAACCAAGTGTTTTTGTACGTTGTCGTTGTCGTTGTGGTAGTCGTTGTGGTTGTTTAAGCTCCATTGCTTAACTGGTTACAAGGTACTAGGGAATTTTGTCAATAGCAAAAATGTTCACTGAAGCTCGCAGTCAACGAAAACTGATTAAGTAATTGAAAATAGCCCCCCTCTCCCAGCCCAATTCCTTTAATGATACGTCTTCATTATTCCACGTTAACTTAACGCACGAAGGGTAGGTAATGCCAGCAATGAGCAGGCAACGGCAATGTTGGAAGCAACGTAAAAAAAGACCCAAATAAGGAGTAACTGGAGCAACCTCAGCAGGAGTCGACAGCTTGACTTTAACAAGACCTGTCATACTGAGGTAACAGAGTGAAGAAGCCTTGACTTCATGACGATACCGACCTAGAGAAGCAGATCCCAGCCAATGAAGGCAAAAAACTCATGTAGGGCTCGTACTCCTTGAAGTTTTTCAAATTCCACAACTTTCCATGACGTTTTCCACGAACTTTTCAAAACTATTATTGTTTTTGGTGATTTTTTTTCACCTAACTCGGTTCACCAGGCACAAACACCGATGTCCACTAAAACGCGTGCCGTTCGCGATATTCAGTTACTTTGACAATGCTTTGAAATCTGCAATCTGCAGTAACTAATGTACAAAATGTAACTGCATTTTTCATGTCTTTCCATGACCGAAAATTTAATTCCATGACTTTCCAAGTCAGGGACGTGAAATTCTTAAATTGATTGCTTCCACGTTTTCCATGATCCGTACGAACCCCGACCAAAGGCAAAGGTAAAAAACACAGCTAGAATTGTTACGTTGGTTGGGCAAGTACTGGTAGAAACAAAGGAAAGTCAACAAACCTGTAGAACTGTGAGGGCTACGCACGCTCCTTGCCGTAGTTTTTCCTCAGATTCTTCAAGTGCTTCAATGCTCAAACCAATAGCCTGTAAGCGGGACAGTAAATAAAGCCGACACTGGTGATAAGAACCTTTTTGATATAGGATCAGAATTCAGCTCTAGCGTAAATTTAAGGATTTAAGGGGCATCAAGACACGCTGTTATAACTTTGAAGTCTCTGAATGAAATCTAACGTGCAGCACCTTCTGTGATACTATAACTGCTGTTATAAGGTACATTTAACTCTTTTAGAATTTGAGGAAGTTACTAAGCAGTCCTGACTCTGTTAAGGCACAGTTTTTGATTCAGAATTTTACATTCATTGAAACAAATTTGGAACGTGCAAGAAATTAAGAGAAAAGGTACTGAGTACGCATTTATTTTTTTGTTACAAGAGGTGATATTTTTTTTCACTCAGAATTCTGTTTGAATTGATGTGAGCATTGTGAGGCGAAGCCAGGTGTTTGCGACTGATGCATATACAGGGTTGCCACTCATCAGAAAGTTAAAAATGCTCTGTCTTTTTACTGACCTTTAAACAGTTTTCACTGACCTTTTATTAATGAATAATAATCTATGTTTACATTCACTTTAGCTTTTTTTGCAGCCATCGATATTTCTCTCTTCATTTTCAACCTCTTTCCGCTTTTCACGGAAAGTGGAAGAAGGAATTTGGAAGAAAGCATTCACAACGAAAACCACTGACCACAACTATCACATGGGTCAGGCGTAAAGTGTCAAATTGATCGCTTTGCTTGCTTTGCAGCATACTTTCCATCTTTTCCGAAAGAAAATGCAGTCTTAAAGAAAACTTACGAACTATAAACCGGAAAACAGAATTCCCTGACGTTTCACTGGCTTTGACAATAACAAAGATTTTCCCTGACTTTTTAAAAATTCCCCTGACTTTACCCTGACCTTGAACACAATTTCGTTTTTCCCTGGCTTTTCCCTGACCGCGGCAACCCTGATATATTGCTACTAGAACACTAATGAGAAGAAGTGGTTTTTTTGACAAGAACAGAAGGGAAAAAGTATGACTTCAGCGATCTAGAACGCGAAGACATTGCTAAAAAGGTTCCCTTTGCAATTAAAATTAAATCTGACATGGCCTTATTTTCGTTTGCGATTGTTGCAAAGTGACCGTTAAATTTTCCAAAAGCTGCTAAAAAGGTAATGCTCTTATCACGAGTGGAGAATATTATGCACTTCAGTGGCATTCGCCATGAGGAAACTGGGACGAGTTAACTTTCGCAAAGACCTTTGGGACTGTTTCAGGGAACAGGGAAAAGAAAGTTGGCCAATAGCTGTTCAGCGTGTTCCCGCCAGTCCCCAGTAACGATTCCAGGAGTCTTTTGCTAAGGTTAACGGACCAGTTTTCGGCAATCTAGGATACTGAGGCAAATAAACACACCTTCCTCCTGAGCTCGCCATTCTTTTGTAAATGTAACAAATACGCCTCTGTTGATAAATAACGCAACCATCAGGGATATTGGCACAATCAGAACTTCAAAAGGGGCGAAGAAAATCCCAGAGAACCTTAAAAAACTCATCAAAACTTCAGGCGAGTTGCTCGGCGCATGAATGACGCCATAGGTGGAAAACGCGCGTGGGGCAAAAACAGCGGGGTTCATCAGTTTATCTCTGGTTGGACTAGAAAGTGGAGCCATATGTTCTTAACCTAACGCATCGTGCAATACTGCAATCCAAAGCAATCGTGCAATTGCTTTAAATATTGGACTACTAGAACCCCCTGCACCTCAGTGAAACAACTTCTTTCTATGTCAGTTAAGCCGCGAAATGCACAGAAGAAAAAACTGGGCCACGCGCTTAAGTGGAGGCGGCCCGCGTGCCACTCTAATAACTTTGAAATGGCACGCCAGGTCAGCGAACAAAAAAGACAATTATAAGGAAAAACAGGTAAGTCACAGAAACCCTATTTATAGTGAGTTATTTCAAACAAAGTGAAACACGAAAACATAGTATTGTGTTAGGAATAGAGAAAATTTTCCCCTTCCATAATTCACTTCTGGTTCTATAACTTCTTATGGAACAGACAAACCCAGTACCTGCAGCCTGTGACACAAAGAAATCAGTATCCAGTAGCAGAAACAACACAGGGCAAAAACAGCTCTTTGATAATGGAATTTCAGTATACTGCTTCAACTACAAACGACAAGAAAAACCCTGATTAGTGTACAAAGGGGTGCATGTGCATTCACCAAAATATGCACACTTTACAACTTACAAAGGATCACATAAACCATCTCAATCAAAGGACAAACAAAGGACGTCTCTTTGGATTAAATCACGTAAGAACTACAAACAATAAAGCAGCAAATTTTCTAAAAACTGATAATTGAGCAGCAGTCCCCCGCCGGACATTTTCCGCTGAAAATTTTGAGCCGGCAAATGCGACGGCTATACGCGTATTCTTTAAAGAATCCATCTCTAAATACCTGTGCAACAACGGCATCCTTCTCAGGAGAACGAAGACGTTTGCCGATTACGACTGCAATTAAAAAAAAAACGAAAAGATAACGAAACATCAGACAGGACGGCTTTGAATCAAAACAAGCGTGGTCAGCGTAGATATAATGCAGCAAGCTAAACGTGCTCTGGCGCTTTGGTCCTTCCCTTTGGAAAACTTGCCCCATGGCCTATGTTATAATTCTTTCAGCGTTTTGTAAGACCCTACTATTTCTCATCCGCATATTTCGCGTTTTGTCTAGCGTCCGATATGTTTTGGCTTTTCGCTACCCAGGGTTTTTGCATGACTCACTCTCACAGTCTAGCCAAACAGGACACCAATCTTCTGAATAACAGCAGTATCACAAAGTACTCGCACAATGTAAGACAACAGCTACTCACGTTCATAAGCCACATCATTGATATACTTGGACAGGTTCGGCCTAAAGAAAAATCAATAATTCAGTTATTATCCCCTCATCAACATGATCAAAAAGATTTTTTGAGGGTTTCAAATACATATACTTCCTTCTATAATCAAAACAACAACAAACGGAAATAAACCCTGTTTTTACGTCTCTTGTTAAGGACGGACCGCCATTTCAACCTGGTCGTCCAAGCCCCTCGAATGTCTAGCCTTTTGCAGGGCAAAGAAAGTACTATTCGGTTATTCTAAGACTCTGAATGTTGGTTCGAACCAGCAACCTCCTGCTCTAAAGACGAGTGCTCTACCACCAAGCTAACACTGCCACGGTTACGCTAAAAGAAAGCTTTGTGCCAGGTCATCATTTTACAGCACCATTTTAGATGGTTCTGGCCTGTGAGATATAAATATTTGTAATGAGGAAACCAACAAACTTAATCAAGCCCGGAAAACACCGACCTGCAGCAGTCCATGAAGAAGTGTTCAAACTGAAAGACAGTGACAAGATCTTCCTCCTCAGCCGAAACATCAGTTAGCTCAGGATCCTGGTGTATAACACGAGCCACAATCACAGGAAATACTGCATAAACAAAAAAAAAACAGTTATTGCAAAATAAGCAAACTAATGATCACTTTAGGATACGTGAGAGGCTGGGTCGGTGTTGTGGCAAATTGAACCATGGGGACTGTTCAGGCACGCTATCGCTTCTTCTTCCGGTTAGTACGCGGTTGCGGAAGAGACTGGGTCAAAGTTCCTCCCTCCAAACAGTTCCTCGGAGCGGCAATCAAAATAGAACCAACTCAGTCTCAAGTGCAGAGTCGAACCTCCACTAACGGTCACCTCTCCACAACGGCCAACTCTCTATAAGGGCCATTTTCTTCTGTCCCCAAGGTGGCCGTTGTGGAAAGGTTCAACTGTAAATTCAAAATCAGTGGCCAGTAGTATTGAGACAAAATCACGAAGTAGCGGTCAAATCAAAATTTATATGGAATTTGCCATCTCTCGGTTTAAACGAAAGTCTGTTGTGAGCAGAAACAGTGAGGTAGATTTTTTCCTAAGTGAAATTTTCTCATTGTGCTGAAAAATAATTTTCATGCCCGGCCAATGGAAGACATAGCAGACCCACGATAAATTACTCCGCTCTAGCAAGAATTCTAAGCCACTAGGCTGCAAGGCCAGCTCCTCCAATGGTGGACGTACACAGTAGAAACGTCTATCCAATTCAACGCGGACTAGATGGGAAAAAGCGAATGGGATTGGTTTTATAGTCCTTCCTAGAAGTCTTATCTATTTTCGTTTCCCCGTAGAATTTAGCTAATTGTAACCTGCAATATACAACAAGGCGAATATGGCCGAGAGGAGAAAATGTCTTGAGAAAAGAACTGAAAAGCTACCGTACCAATGTCAACGACTCTGTTGTAACTTTGCGTTATCTGACTCTTGTAGTTGTCTTCAAATGCACTGACCAGCTGACCAGCAGTGGTGAACATTAACTAAAAAGAAAAAAAAACCACCTTATTCCAGTGTCACGGTATTTAGCATGAAAGAACTAATCGAGAACGTTATATTTTTACGACTCCTACTAGCGACGAGACCGCCATTTTACGCACCACGAAGAATAGCGGTCACGCGAAGGTCAAGCTGTTTGCAAAACAATGATGGTATCTTCATTTCTCAGTTATTTGAAGACCCTAAGTATTTGTGCGGCCCCGACAATCGAACCTGCGACCTCCCGCATTGCGGTCAAGCGCTCTACCTACTGAGCTAATCCTAATGAACTTTATTAGACAAATCAATACAAAACAGTGCACGAGCGAACACTTACCGCACTCTGGCCTTGACAGGTTTTCTCCCAAAACGAGGCCAACATTGGATTTGATACCAAACGCGGGTTAACTACAAAGTAGAGGAACTAATTGAGTGAATTAACAAGAAACCATTTACGTAATTGATGGGTTTTTCCTCACATTGTATATACTGTACACCAAACAAAAAGATCAATTTTAACCAATACACTTGAAAGTTTTTACGCCTCTTAGAAAAACGAGGCTATCAACATCCAGAGGCTAAGTAGAGAGTAACCCTGTTACTCAGACCACCCACCAGCCATGATAATCTAGTCTTATGAACGAACTTCTCCGATTTAGAGGGCCGAAAGAAAGGGGCCCATAGTAATATCGTGGTGGTCGTGGTCATAAGGCGAGGTTGCGGCAAGATTTGAAGTAGAAAGCTCACTTTTAGGAAGGGAGAAGTAAAAAAGGGCACTGCCGAATCAACGAGGCGGTCGTGGTCATAAGGCGAGGTTGCGGGGACATTTGACGTAGAAAACTCACTTTGAGGAAGGGATAAGTCACTGATGAGGTCAGCTGATAACACAAACTGGATCAACCTTTCTAGTACTTCCTTCTGCTGCCGGAGCTTGGACAAAGCTGACATTTCCTGAAAATGGATGAAACAAGCTTAGAATAAGTAACAAAGGAGTAAGATAATAAATAAAAAGGAGAAGGCAGAAAAGAGGAAAAAAAAGGAGACAAGAAGGAAAGAAAAAAGGCAAGCTGAGGTTATAGCAAAAACTAGCAATGAACCTTACAAACCTTGAATTTCATGGGTCCAAATGATCCAAGATACTAAAAAAATAAGATGAAAAACTATAATTGACTACTGAATACCTCAAAAAACTATCGAAAACTGAAGCTTTTTAATAAATTTAGAAATAAACGCATGTACGTACCCCAGCCATTTCTTCACAAAATTGCAAATGGCAAAGGATGACCTACGAAGCAAGTAAATGAAAAATGACCTGTGAGGATGTTATAGCGGAGAAAACAACGGTAAGAAAATTTGGTTATCAAAGCATCTAAGAAATTTGGTAGTCACGTGACCGTCCGTCCGCACCACAGGGAAACCATTGTGGAGCCAGCAAAGTTTAACTTGATGATACAAGTCCATGTTATGGTCATCTTGGCCACCCGGACTTTTAGAGAGAAAAACCAACAAAGCCGAGTCTCTTTTTCGACTAAGTTTTTGGCTTCCTTATCTCGCTTGGTTGTTTTACCTACCTTATCCAAAACCTTGTTCCCCACTGTCGCCTCCGGAGCGTATGAAGACGAAAGGTTAGGACTCGTAGCTCGAGAAGATCGAGTTTTGTAACTACTGTGTTGAGGACTCTCTTGTATCAATTCTCCAGCTTCGATCCTTTTCCTTGGAGAGCTAGTGTTGGAAGGCACTTCGTTAATCGTTTCCTCCTTAAATTTCACTGCATCATCTTCACTTGCTGATCTTTCCATTGATTTTGATGATGGCAACGAAGAAAAAATATCAGTAATACAATGGGGGCTATCATTTGAAGAGTCTATATCAGCGTTGTCTTGATCGTTTATATAGCTGGAATGATCATTTTCCTCCTCAAACTCCTTACTGGAGCGATATTCATCGATTTTATCAAGTCTGTTCTCTTCGGTTGAAGACACAAGATTATCCACAGTTTTGTTCGATGTAAAAAAATCTACAATGTAGCTAGCATCAGCGCCACCCTCAACGCCAAAGTCTTTGTTATAATCATCAGTGCTGTTGTATCCTGTATCGTGACATTCGCTGCCTCCGCTCGCAGTACTGCGTGGAGTGCTTTCGGTCTCATCTGCTACATCCTGTTCTAAGAAGTCAAAGCTTTCCAGTGCACTTTCCACTGATAGAGACATGGAAGACCTTGATAACGAACATCGCTGTAAAGACAAAATAATAAGTCCATCGGTAAAAACAACCGACCTGGTAAGATCACGTCATTTTTGTGTATAACAAAGCGGCAGCATAAGTCAACCAGAGGATATTGCAGTTTAAGATCCATTCTGTTCGTAAGTCAGTACTTAGAGCCTTTACACATACAAAAAATGCTCCCATAGACTTGTGAGGAAGTTATCAAACAAACTTCATTAGAGAATACAAACCACGATAATTTTTTGGTGATCTCAGTTTTGCAAGCATAGCATAACTTGAAAAAATACATGAATGTCTCAATCCATGTCAATCCATAGCTTGCCATCCGTAACAACAGGCAACAGGAAACAGTTTCAACGGAAACAAATAACAAAACTGGATAATTATTTTTGAAATTCAGTTGATGCGCAAACACGTTTTAGCGTGGTAAAAAGATTGCAAATAGCGTCACACAGCCCTTTTAAGTTAGGAAAAATGAAGACGAAGACTACAAATGGTGACAACATTTGTGAGATGCTTTCGCCCATTGGGGTCACTATATTTGGCGAAAATATTGCAGCAGACAACTCCACTCCAACCTCACTAACAAAGCTGGCAGGCATATGGGTAGGGGGTAGGGGGCACCGAAAGGGGGGGGAGAGAATATCTTTCGTTCATTCCTTTGGGAAGCACTCTCTCAACTAACTTTAGAGGCGATGGTGGCTCTCTGAGGAGCTCAAATGACCATGATGAACAAGGCCACCATCAGATGCCACAGTGAATTCCTCCTACCTTAACAAGCTCCTCCAGTTTCTCCAGGTTTGTAATAAGACCGTGAAGTTCAGGGAATTGATCTGCAAATCAAACAACACAAACCTTGCTTTCTTGTTTGATATGTTGCAAATTAAAGTACAAAGCAATCCCAGACATGGAACATGAGTGCGGGCCGTTCACTGGTCAGAAATCGGCTCGACCCGGCAGTAACAGGCTTTTGGAGCCGATGACAAACTACAGCTTTCTAAGTTCCAGCGCGAATGGACAAAAGCCTAATACCTGCTTCTCTTTTCGCCCCCCCCCCCCCCCCCTCCCTTTTTAGATTTTCCTGGGAATTCACAATAATTATTTAACTGAAGTCCTGTCGGAAGTGGAATAAGTTTAAGGTCGGAATTAAATGATTTTTTTATTTTTCCTGGCTTGCTTCACAAAATCTCGATCAGCTATATATGGTTTGATCTGAATGAATCGTTTTTTTTTTGCAGTAGTTACATCATAATAATGGTCTCTATAAGATAAAATAAATATTACGTAACTTGTGCAAAGGTACAAGTCAAGGTTGCCCATGTAGTAGCTTTCAAACGTCACCAGTTAATTGATTCATTAGGGAAGTGGCTCCACAGGAGAGAGAAAGGGCAGTTCAGTAAGATATGAACTGAATGGGTTAAGAATGAAAGCAGAGCAAGTCCAAGCTCCAAGTGA
Organism: Porites lutea; assembly: GCF_958299795.1. Classification (NCBI taxonomy): domain Eukaryota; kingdom Metazoa; phylum Cnidaria; class Anthozoa; order Scleractinia; family Poritidae; genus Porites; species Porites lutea. The sequence continues at coordinate 54,347,754 of NC_133202.1, forward strand.
ATACAACGACAGACACAGCAGAGCGTACATGTATCTGTATAGTACATTAACACAATGGCTTCGTTTTACTAGGAGTAACGCTACAGAGTGACGGGAAATTCAATGAGCATGTAAGAACCAAGCTTGTCAAAGCAAACAAGTGTTTACACGTCCTACGAACACTAAGAAAGGAACACTACTCTCAGGCAGAGATAGATCACCTTTTTATATCTATTGTTTTACCTAATTTTAGCTATGCGCTTTCAGTCTATGGGGCATCGGAATCCGATCTTACGGTTATACAAAATTTTTTAGACCGATGGCATAAACGCCGTTTTATTTCATTTCCAGTTTTTATCAAGAATCTTTTAAATAAACAAGACCAAAACATTCTAAAGAAATTAATATCAACGGATTGCCACCCACTAAAAGATATCATTCCTGTCCAGACGACGTATGTACATAATCTTAGGAAAAAAGGCTGCGTACGCCCAAAATTAATACAGAGCGTTTTATGAACACCTTTGTAAATAGGTTGATTTTTAAGCTCCATTTATTGTAATGATACACTTTTTTAATATATACATATAACGTAGATATTTTTATCATAGTTTTTATCTTCTCTTATTGTAACATAAGATATGTAGTTTTATCTTTTGGTGAAATAAAGACTCATTATTATTATTATTATTATTATTATTATTATTATTATTATTATTATTATTATTATTATTATTATTTTGAGAACGTTTTTCACCCAGGGTGCAAAGAAAGTCAGTTTTACAGCCTATTATTCGGGCAAGCTTTAGCTAGCATGTACTAGCCCACAAGTCATTTCAACTAGCCCCAAAACCGTTTTGATAAGCAGGATTGATTACAATCCTTCTGTAATTTGAATTTTTCCAAAAAAACAGCACTTGTCCGTCGGGCAAGTTAAGAACAAAAATCACTAGCCCAATGGCAAAATCCACTAGCCCTGGGCTATCGGACACAACTTTCTTTGCACGCTGTTCACCACAACTTTAAAAAAAGGCACTCCACTCAAATACTTAAAAACAAATAATTCAAATACAACATAACAGGATTAAAAACCCCAACTGGCAGGAGGCAACCACTTGGCTATCTATAAGCGTGGCCAAGGATTTCAACTCGGGACCACTGAGAACAAATCCAGTAAGTGGCCAGAGCGGGTTGAGTGACAAACAGTGCTAGTGGTGCGATTCAAACTGCAACTAAATTGAGCATCAAATAATCAAACCTTTGTTGGATTGTAGAGTAGGGATTAGATGTTGCAGGGCACTATCCAAGGAAGTTGCATGCCGAAACTCCTCAGATTCCTGGGAAATTAGACCATCTACGTCCAATGAAAAAGCAGCTTTATCTGCTATCTCAGAAGAATCCGTTGCATCTTCAACAAGCTCCTAGGAAACAATTAGTGTTCATATGTTTTGACATCAGAGAAATCATCACTCACTCATAACAAAATTGGAATAAACACCCAGAATACTGAGACCTGTGGGAGTTATTAGATACATCCAAAAGGAAAGACAATAACAGCGATACGGTGCCAATGTGTTTCGCTAACTTTTTTGGCGGCCTTAGCTTTAGCTTCCTTATCAGATCACCTACAAGATATTGGAGACGAAGAACTAGCCTTCTTTGACAAAGTTTGTCTTCTTTGATACTTTGTAGTTACTAGTTTAAAACTGAACCGTTCACTCACACTACACGGTATGATTTAGGCACAACCTGGCTACAACAAAAGGCTACCCACCTGGTGTGAATGTGAACCCGGTTTATCAGTGACTCGATCTTCTACACGGCTGTTTTCGCTCACATCAGAACTATAACGAACAGAAAAAAGATAGAGAGAGGTCAGAACAGTTCAAAGAGAAAGAGATATTCAGTTGGCCTTCGCTCTGTTCTTTAAAATGGACATTTGTCTTGAGAGTGGGCCGCTTTAACGCAGCTTTATGCCAGAGAAAATCAGTCGCTGCAAAAACAGCGTGTCCGCATAGCGGAGTTTTGTTGTACCGATCGTTTCGATTAAAGTTGTTTCGATCCAAGTTTATTCAGTCGAGGCATACATAGTTTCAAGTAATTGGCTTAAAGAACGAAGAATATTCACCAAAAATGTTTTTCTTGTTCACGAGCAAGCTATACTTGAAGTGATCGAAATTTTTGTGCAATTTCACTGCTTGAGTTCGTATTGAAACGAACGGTTTCCGGATTAATACCTGTTGTCACCGGTAGAGCTGGATGCCACCGACATACCACCGCCCATGCCGTCAGTAGAAGATGCAGCGGCAGGTTGAAGGAAGATTACCTCTGATAACAAATTCTGATTCTTAGCTCGTAACGTGTTCTCCTCTTTTCCAGAAAATGGCCTGAAAGCAAAGAAACAAATAATAACGATGTTGTAGTCAGTGACACAAGTGCATAAGATGCTAAAATCCTTATGGCACACGGTAAGCTACAATGCCAACTAAACGATTCATAGATAGCAAAAAAAAAACAAAGTGAACTAAATTTCTCTTCATCAATGGACAAAGGGAAGGTGATAGTGTCCGAAATGTTGCACAAAAATCTTTCACGTTTCATTCCAAGACATTTCCTTGACACCAGTGTCCGGGGTTTTCATTTCGTAGGACGTTAAAGAGAACTTAGTCAAAGACAGTGTGTGAAGAACACACAGTATTACAAGTGGGCAGTTCCATTAATTTGGAAAGTAAAAGTAACTTACCTCCATTCCACGGTTATCTTAAGTTTCATTGAACCCGTGCTGTTTAGAGGTACAGACACAATCTAGCCGATGAAATTGAAAGAAATGTTATTAAACACAATGTCAGCCGGGTTTAAGCACTGTACTGATATGATATGAGTGGTTAATACTAACCTGAGGTCTGGCCTTTATGTAATTTCTTGATCTTAAAAGAATATTCCCAATTTGCACGTTTGCTTGGATCTTCTTCATCTCAATTACCTAAACACAGAGACCAACAATTATTGTTTTTTCTCACTGATCTCCACTGCATTTCCTTAAAGGGTTTCGTTGAGAGAATTTTTGATGATCATTTTAGTGATTCTCATAGTCTTTTCTCCTGATTATGTAATGGAATTGTTTAAAGAAAACTGATGTTGATCAATCTTGGGACTTGAAAAGTTCATGAAATCAAAAACAGAAAAACTGGAGGGGCCGCTGCATTTACAGTCAGGCTACAGATTATTTAATTACTAAAAGAACATTTCCACTTGCTATGTGGTCTAGATTGTCTTTAAAAAGCAAAATTTTCCCCCACTGACTTAGCCTGCCCTGCTAGTGAGTTCTCCGGGCACTCTGTCACCAGGGCGAAAAATGAGGGAGGGCTTGCGGTCATTTTTCTCACCTACTGCCAGAGCGCCCATGAGAGCTTGATAGCAGTCTACAACTCACTATGTAATGTTCCTTACAAAGCAGGCAAAGCAACAAGACATTGTATCTCACGAGTGACGGTTTCTAAATCCAGTTACAACCATGTCATAAGTAATCGCCTTGGGCAGAAAGTCCCAGAAATCACTAAGACTCAGACTTGCTGCTAGTGAGTTCTCCGGGCACTCTGTCACCAGGGCGAAAACTGAGGGAGGGCTTGTGGTCATTTTTCTCACCTACTGCCAGAGCACCCATGAGAGCTTGATAGCAGTCTACATTCTCACTATGTAATGTTTCTTACAAAGCAGGCAAAGCAACAAGACATTGTATCTCACGAGTGACGGTTTCTAAATCCAGTTACAACCATGTCATAAGTAATCGCCTTGGGCAGAAAGTCCCAGAAATCACTAAGACTCAGGGAGACCGCACTCAGGTGTAGCTAAGTGGTAACGTGAGACAAAAGATGGGGGAGGAAGAATTTTGCCAGATTTTGTTCTTACAGGTGTTCACAGTTTCTTTGCCGAAAGATTGAAGTATTAATTTCTGACTATTTCAAGGCTGATGAATTTCTTTCCCAGAAAAAGAACTGTTTCAATTAACTGCTGAACTATGCTAACTAAGCTAAAGTTATACTTACTCGGATGGTAAAGTCATCAGATATGGAAGGTCTCAAAGTAAACTATGAAACAAAACATGCAAAAAACAAATAAGGGCTATTAGTCATACACATAGTTAAGAGGATGTTTTGAAGTGCAATTTCTTTGGGAGATGTCAGTTTCATAGCATCATAGCGTTTTAACCCTTTTCCTCCCATAATTATTTTCTCTGCAACAAACCTAAATTTACGAACACCTCTATTAAGCAAACAATAGAGAGGATGTTGTATTTGTCTGCTTAATACTGTACAAGCTCACTGTATGTGGATGAAAACAGTAAGGTGTAGATATGAAAGTTTTCTTAGATTCAAGCATTGCTGCAGTGCCCATTGCCCAAGTAAGATGGGCTAGGCTAGAACCAATAATTCACTTAACTTAGCAGCGGTAATATAAAATTATTGTACGTGTTACATTAAAAGGAATAGTGCATAAGATTTGATTTATGTGTCACAAATATCAGTGTGTGGCAAGAAAAACTGAGAGGTGAGTCACTGAGAAACAGCTGCCACCATTCAGTAAGGAATAGCCTACACCACAGATTAACTAAACTCTGGTTAAGCGCGTCTGCAAAACAGCGCCAAAATCCTTGTTCTGGGTCCCCACCTGTGTACCAGGGTTTAAGTACGTGCCATTATTGGCCTGTTAAAAATGCCATTGTCGATTTGCCAGTCAGGATGAAAGGAAATTCGAACTACACTTGCGGTAATTCATTAAGTCCATTGTGGGCACAGAACAAGAATCTCGGCAGTGCTTCGCAGAAGTTACTAACCGAGGTTAAAGTACGTCTGCCCCTTCCCCCTCCTCTTTCCAACCCTTCAACCTTTCTGCTTTCCCAAATGTTCCCCTGCTTTCAATATCAAAGATGGCTACTGTAAGAAATACTGTAGCACTCACTCACCCAAACAATACATCTAGCCCCAGTTTTTCAAAAGATGGACAGTGCTATCCGTCAGATAAATCACTATCCAGTGGATAAATACAATTTGTTCCCCTCATACTTATCTGCTGGATGGATAACACTATCCAACATTTGAACATTCCATGCAGGTTAGCCAAGCTCATATTAACAATTACGAATTTCTATTTACAATCACTTTGGTTCCCTACCTCACCATCTGTCCACCTCTGTCTCTCCCTTTCTACTTTGCACCTTGCCTTCCACTTGAAGTTACTTCCATGTTTAATATGTACCTAAAATACCAGCAAACAAAACATTATTATGATGGATGAGCAGATTGTTCATGTACCTCCTATTCTCTCTTTAGAGGTCATCAAGTGCATAAAAAAAAGCCCACACAAGATAAGCTATTGACCACTAAACCAAACGAGGAGTGGTGAGAAAATGAAAAAAGCGGTTCATACTTGCCAAATTCCACCTCAAAAACAACAACAACAACAACAACAACATCTATGGACAGGCATAAGGAAACAATAAGGTAAAATGAAGTTCAAATACATACATCATAGACATCCCCACTGCAAAGTCTTCCAAAGGCTAACAGAGCTAAAAATGCCAGTAAATCTTTAATCAGTCACTTCAATATGCAACCTTCAATACATCAACTACACAATAGTTATATATGGGTTCGTTAGATGCTTCATGAATGTGATCATGTAATTTTCTGTTACAAAAATTTACATGTAATTAGTTCTCCTTTGTTCATTGTAACGATTTTTCTCACATCAAGCCTGCCTTATTTTGTGCACATTTGAAAGTATACAATTACAATAAAGTCCCACATTAAGAAATTAGTTATATATATGTTCCAATGTCAGCTATACATCTATATCTGCTTTTACAGATTCTTAAAATGATATATTTGATGAGTCAGGTTGTACAAATCATACATTGTACCATTTAATGTAAACTTGAAAACTCCTAACTTGGTTTCAAGCTCTTCTTCAATGGCACACATTTTCTGCAATGTAAACAAAAGCATAATAAGTAACGTAAAAAACTAAGTTACTTAATCAAAAAATATAACAATCTACGTGACATGCTCCTTTGGATAGCTATAATATATACTAGTTGGTTAAAGTCCTCTACCAATGCAAATGTTGGCTATTGGTATGGGATGGTGTCACGACAAATATCTTTAGATAACTGTTTTCTTACTTCAGTACATGAAGCGATGCTTGATCGACACTTCTCTTGCCCTCCTTTAGATCCTTGATATGTCAATGCATTCAGTAGATTACGTGAGCCTGCAAATCAAAACAAACCATTTACTAATATTATTATTATCATTGTTTTATTATCATTTTGCCACATTTACATTAAATATTATGCATAAAAGTCAGAAAGATGAGGCAAGGTAGCCAGCCATGGAGGCCAATAAGGCTTATGAAAAGGACCATGCACCTTTTAAATTAATTATTACACAAAATACTGGCATCGGCAAGATGTTTACCTAAACACATACAATTTCTTTATAACACAGAAAATAATCATTAAATAGGATAAAAATAGACAAGACTGAATATGCAAGTGTAGAAAAGGAAAAGAAAAAGTGCAAAAAAATAATGCAAAAATATGAGGAGAAAAAAATGCAAAAGAAGTGAAAAATTTGTAACCTTTTGTAAGTTATGTCAGTATAAAAGAAACTTTAATAAATATGCTGGATATATATGCTGATCATTTCAAAAGACAATAATATTGCTTCGGTGATCCTTTAAGATATAGTGATCCTGACCCTTAATTACCATCCCAAATATACAGATGAACAGTGAAATTCAATGAAACTCCCAACTTTACCAAATATTTAAAGCCAATATCTTTAAATAAATGCCAAGGAAATTTGAAATAAATATTGAAATTAAATGTTACTATATCAGACAGAACATTTCCAACACCTTCTCTCATCTTTTGCTCATAAAGGTATAACTGGGAAATTTCATCAATCTACAAGAAATAAAGAGAGTATAAATGTGGATGTTTATGAATTGATTTTGCAGTATTTTACTGGAGTAATATACCCTTGCATTTTATAATCAAAGAATAATAGAGAAATCATAACATCTAAATTAATTAAGTAATAAGTTCCAAAACAGTTTTACAAAATCCTGGATCCTGTTGTACATAGAATATGTAGTTCTCATTTTGCAATTGTCTGCAGACGTCTAAGGCACAAGTAATTCCAATGAACTACAATTTACTGTACGGCAGCAAGTGCTGTTCCTGGCAATTTCTGAGAGTTGTGCCTTCTCTTAGCTGGGCTGACCTTTATTATGTCTGTAAGTTACAAGTAACTCAAAAACTGCTTTCATACTTATAATTTTTATTATTATTCTGACAACATAATTATCTCTCTCTATTTCTGATAATACTAGCCTTAAATCTGTTGGTTTAACTTTTCATAATGAGCTAATGATGACCACTATTAAATTTTGAAGAATGAATCACTTTCACAACATTTTTTCTTACTAATTGTCATACTCTGCCATGAATGTTTATCATCAAAACTAACATACTACCAATTGTGTGAGTACCAGTAATAAAAAAGACCGAGAATTTATGGTAAAAATAACATGAAAACTAGAACTATTTTATCTCTCTTATTAATACCACATGCTTAACATACCTGTTGTTTCCGTGATGCAATCAACCTAAAAATTAAACATTAAAACGTTCTAATTAAACAACATTACTACTCTCCAAGCTCAATAGTTGGAACTCTCCACCCAATCTGGGAAATCCAGTTCAGCTACATACTTTCCTTCAAATAATCATTGGGCAGTTCCAGAAAATATCCATGCCATACCATGGACGGCTTTTTGGAATTCCAAGAGCAAGGGAAAGTGGGGGAGGGGGGGGTTCTTTGAACGATAACATGAACCTTCAAGGGGAATTGAAAAAAGTTCGAATTAGCGGGAGTTCGAGTTATCGAGAGCTAGAAGCAATTAGCCAAAAGTAAGGGAAAAATAAAACTAGTTTTTAATGTACAGTGAACATTTTAATCACATTCAATTGTATACACGTTAAGTGAAAACTGAAAAATATTCTAGATTATAAATCAGAACGTAACGTAACAAAACATAGCCCAACAGAGCATGCGTTTTGAGAACTGAAACTGTCTCACATTACATTTGTTACAAACAACGTCAGCCTCCGCTTGTAAACTATATACCTACAATACGTCAATGGGAAATTCAAAATTCAATATTTCGGATGCCAGTACACTGATTTTTTTTTGCGACTTTTTAAGCACTCAAAAAACGGTTTGAGTTATGGGGATAACCCATTTTGGAAATTCCTTCCTTGGTATGGCATGGATATTTTCTGGAATTGCCCATTTTGGCATTTAAGAACCCCCTCTCCTCAGAATTTCATATAGGGAGTTAATGCAACCCTAACAATGGTGACAGCAATGAGAACATCACAAAATTAAAGCAATAGCTTTAACAAGTAAACAACAAATTTGCAATGCTTCACACTTCTTAGAACATTTTTTTGCCATCAAAGCACAACCACAATGTGACATTGGCTAATTTTATGCTTAAATATTATAGAAAAATTAATGTGAACTTCTGAAATTGGAGACAGTCCTTAGCTATTTAACCCCCAAAAAATTTCCCAAGCCTGATTTGACAAATTTAAAGAGATGGAATGATTAAGTTTTAAACAGCAAGAACTCAGTTTTATTTAAGTAATCTTTCTGTTGCCATATACATGTATCACCATCATGACCTTACAATTTCACAGCCAGAGTGAATATTTGGAGTCTTGGGAGTCTTTTGACTCTGTAGGAAATCTTATGGTGTGACCATTTAAATGAAACCTCTTTAGCAGAATTTTCACATAGTTGCATAATGGAATGATCCCAGCTGGCTTGCTAGCTCAATTAGTTAGAGCGCTGCACCACTGTTGCAGAGCCAGTCAGGGTTTGAATCCTGGCAAGCCTAAATTTTTGAGGTTTTCTTTTGGCAACTGCAAAAGTAAGTTGTATCCTCAACTACTGTTTTAATGTGAATGTTACAAAATGAAATCTTAAATTTTTTGTGAAATGTTGATTTATAGTCACATTTTTTGAGTGAAAGGGTTAAGGGTGTTCTATACTAAGTCATACTTACTTTATTCTCTCCTCAACAATTCTCTTTCTCTGAGAAGTAAAACAACACCACTATCTTAAGTACTGAGTGCATGCCAAAAATCTAATAACCAGCAAGCTGCATCATTAGTCAGTTAATTTTGCACAATTTACAGGAGAACCCTTCACAAACTATGTACATGTAGTTAGGGAAATGCACACAAAAGGGTTAAGCCAGGACAATCATGCTTTAATTAACGTTACCTACTATGCACTTACCACACAATTGCGCAAAGCATTATATTAAAAATGAACACACCAGCCTGTACATCATATTCACCTTATCTGCGCTTCCCTATCAAATACGGTCAGTCGTGACAATTAATGATGCATTTACAAGTTACTTCTAGGCCATGTTATAGTGTGATTATTTGTCACCATCATGGAGTTGCCCATTCAAATGTAAAACAGCATAGTACAGAAGAAATTTGATTTAGTGGTATATTTTTTTGTGGCCACTATATAATTATAAGGAGTAAAAGGAGTGAAGGGTTTTCCTCTGGCGGCTAGCTGTTAATTAGTTATTTTACACCATGATCAATATTTACCTTGGGTTCTACAGTACTCAGTGCATCTTCAAGATGCTTGCCATAATCACTGCAGAGATAAAAAAAACAGTCTGAATATCCATGTGTGTATAATACACTTAGATTTACAATAAAAGTCAATCTGATTATGCTGTTGAATGGAAGGTGTGTGGACAAAAATAGTGTCCAATCAAGCCACCTTAATTTCTTGAGGTACTCTATAATGACAATATTGCCATTAATACAGGGCTTCTGATATTTCGCGCGGTCGCGGACCCGCGAAATTCTGGTATTTCCGCGAAATCCCGCGAAATTCCCAAAAAAACGCGAAATACCGCGAAATCCGCCAGAAATATTTCCAAATACATGTCGGCAAAACATATTTAATACTTGCCTTGGCTATTAGACCGGTTTTATTCACCCCAGACGATCAAATTTAGCTTGAAACTTCGTCACTGCAACGAGTAAACAACGTCCCAAAACTACCAGGCGTTTTTAGATGAACGTTGCGAAAAACTGGGCACTAACCATAATGTTAATCATTGCTCATTTCTCGAGCGAACTGTTGTTGAAAGAGCAAATGATTATCCCTGTTAAAAAAAACGTTCACCAATGCTGGTCATATCGACGCAAAACTGATCAATTTTAGCGAAATTTGCCAAAAAAAAAAACAGCGAAATCGGCTGTTTTTTACTGATTGTTTCTTGGCGAAGTTTCCCCCTGAAATTTTCCGTGAAATCGGCCGATTCTCCTAAGAATTTGCCCCTGAAAATCCTTCGAAAATTGACTTTTTTTTCGCTAAAATCCCGCGAAATGGGCTGATTTTTCTGCCAATTTTGACTTTTCTCCCGTGAAAATCGCCCGAAATCGGCCGATTGTTCCGCAAATTTTGACTTTTCTCCCGCGAAAATCCCGCGAAATCGGCCGATTTTTCCGCGAATTTGCCCCAGAAAATCCGGCGAAATTTTGCTTTTTTTTCCGCGAAATATCAGAAGCCCTGTTAATAACAATATATATTTTCATTGATAATATATATATTTTTTGCATTGAGTTAGATGTACCTCAAGAAAGAGGGCATTTGCAGTAAAATAATTAAGTTTTGTTACCAGTGCTCAAAATAACGACCAGTCAACGGATAATGTCCGGACTGACTGGGGAGTTGACCGGTCAACCTTTTGTCTTGCTGGTCATGTTGACCGGTAACGGCATTGGATCGCATTGAAAATGATATAAATTAGAATTCCCATGCTGTTCAGTTATGTTTCAGTTGTTTCAGTATCAGGGCTTCTGATATTTCGCGTGGTCGCGGACACGCGAAATTCAGGTATTTCCGCGAAATCCTGCAAAATTCCCAAAGAAACGCGAAATACCGTGAAATCCACCAAAAATATTTCCAAATACATGTTGGCAAAACATATTTAATACTTATCTTGGCTATTAGATCTGTTTTATTCACCCCAAACGTCCAAATTTATCTCGAAACTTTGTCACTGCAACGAGTAAACAACGTCCCAAAACTACCAGGCGTTTTTAGATGAACATTGCGAAAAACTGGGCACTATAACCATAATGTTAATAGCTTTTGCATTCGCTCATTCCTCAAGCGAACTGTTGTTGAAAGAGCAAATGATTATCCCTGTTAAAAAAAACGTTAAACAACGCTGATCATATCGACACAAAATTGATCGATTTTAGCGAAATTTGCCCCCAAAAATTCCAGCAAAATCGGCTGTTTTTTACTGATTGTTTCTTGGCAAAGTATCCCCCCAAAATTTCGGGTGAAATCGGCCGATCTTTCTAAGAATTTGCCTCTGAATATCCTTCGAAATCTGACCTTTTTCCGCTAAAATCACGCATAATCGGCCGATTTTTCTGCGAATTTCGACTCTTCTCCTGCAAAAAACCGGCGAAATCGGCCGGTTTTTCAGCGAATTTTGATTTTTTTCCCACCAAAAACCCGCGAAATCAGTCCATTTTTCTGCGAATTTGCCCCTGAAAATCCCGCGAAATTTTGCTTTTTTTTCTGCGAAATATCAGAAGCCCTGCAGTATGTATGTGTATTGTGGAACTTTGATCTGAAATCCTGGGTGAAATGCAACTAGAACTGTTTTTTACAACTCATGCATTGAAACAGACATTGGGGTTCATGCACTTCCATCACAAAAATAAAAATATTTTCACTTTTATTAGTTAAACAGCGACTTTTTTCAGGGCTTCTGATAGGTCACGGAAAAAAGGGCTAGTTTTGTGGGATTTTCATGGTTAGATTCACGGAAAAATTGGCCAAATATTTCACAGAAATTTTGCAGAAATTTTTTTCCCCAACATAATTTAAGCCTGGTAATTTTGGAACATTGTTCACTCATTGTGTTAATGAAGTTTACGCAATTTAAACAGCCCCAATAGCTAAGATAAGTTTCAAATATGTTGTATGGACATGTATTTGATAAGGTTTCTAAAGCAAATTTTGTGGGTTTTTCCAGCTCCACAACCCTGCGAAATATCAGAAGCTGTTTTTTGGAAATATACAACGCCAGTTTTGGTTCAAGGGCTATTGTTTTAAGAGTTATTTACCTTTTAAATTTGACTGGCTAGCAACAATACATGACCGGGCTAAAATGAATTTGACCAGTCATCGTGCCCAGAGACTCTCCAGAAATTATTTTGACCCCTGGTTACAGATGCAACAAAATAATAACATCGTGAACACCTTAACTAAGAAAAGTAAGAATCTTACCTCAATGCTGACAGTAATTTACTAAACAAGCTAGTGGTGTGATCTATCCTTGGGGTTTTGATTGAAGGCTTGGATCTTAAAATTCCAGATTGTCTACGTATTATTTGTGAATGTTTTCTCTCCAGCTGTGCAGGGCTTTGGTGTCCTAGCGCAGATGATGATCTGATGCGAGATGCCGCAGCTGCACCAACTGACTGGGTTCTATTAGGGATGTTGTCTGTGACATGATGTCCTCGCTCCATTCGAAGTGATCTTGAGTGTCTGTTGGCTGCTGGCTTCTGGCCAGAACTATTATCTTTTCCCTACAGATCAACAAAATATTTTAAATTAATATTTATGCTGCATAAAAGCCTTGCCTTTGACCATGTATTCCATGAAATTTTCTCTCTTGTAACACAGAACACCCAAACATTTGTCAACCTTTCAACAGGTCATCCAAGGAGAGGTTCATCAGGCATGGGTTTTCTGTGCTGTTTATGTAACAGGCAAATAGCCAAACAACTATACTAATATGCAATATCAAGATGTCAAAGTCCTCAAAACTAGGCAGGCTTAGCTCAAAAAAGGTATTCCTATAATTACATTCATTCATACTAACATAAGCGTATAAATACATAATGCTACTGCCATGACTCTCTATTAACTGAAACTTCTATCAAACTGCATCTACAGAGAAAGATTGGCAGCATCCTTTTTAGGCATTATAACCCAGCTAGATATTTAAATGAGCCAGCTAACACCAGTTGTTAGCAGTTACTCTGTAACTAAATGATTGGTTAACTGCAGCAGACACTTCTAACCCATATAAAGGAAATATTCGACAAAATGGAATCAACTGCACTGCTATTTATCTAAAAAGAGTACCGGTACTTCCAAATAAGTGCTTTCATGTAAATAATTAAAAAAAGAAAGAATTTATGGTTAATAGGAACTCAAACCTCTATGCTTGTTAATAATTAATGTTACCGCAAGAAATTTGCCCCCATGTAAATATTTGTGTATATGACAGACAAAATAGTTGCCAATATACTGTTAGAAAATTCAATTTGCAGTTGGCTGTGCTGATCCCTAGTTCTATTCCAGCTGAACAACTTATGCTAACCACACAAAGGCCAATATATTTTATCCTATTTTGCTCCTTCGATATCCAGTACTGTGAAAACATCATTTTATGTCTTATGATTCAAAAGTAATAAAAACAAGATCATCTTTTTGACCACTTTTAGCATGGAAATAAAGGAAGGTTTTTATTTTGACACATCCAAACAAATTTATTAAACACAACTGCTCCTGTTGCAGAAGCTCAATATAATGCAAATTTAAGAGTCCCGTCAAAATGGACTTGTAATCATGGATAACAAGAAACTCAGTCTTGTCAAAACCATGGGGGAGGTCTTAATTGGTCTCCTCCAAAGGAGAGAGTAGCTTTTGCCCAGCAGTAAGGCTATAAAATGTGTACTTCGACAACCTAACCTACTTCAGGTGGTAAAAATTACTTTAAAATACTTCGAGAAGATTGGAGCTGTCTCACTTCCTCAGACCTTGTTTACTTTACAATAAGACATTTAAATAAATGAAGACAGTACAAATAAGGCAAGAACAATACGAAGAAAGATTCATAGGTCATAAACTTACTAGCAGCCACTTCATGTTTCAGTTAGAATGTATATGTAACACTGAAGCCAATGTTCTATCAGCAAAACCTTTGTGTTAGACTGAATTCGAACACCCAGAGTGTAGGAGTAATATAGAAATACTTAATCAGAAAAACTCAATATTAACAGCAAAGTATACCCTGGTATGATGTTGTCATGGAAACTGAATAAAATAACTCATAGCCCTGTTAATACAAGGATATTAATCAATGGAAACTACATATGCGCTGAGGCATTGGCCTCTTTGTCTGATTATGATATTTTACGACAATCATAAAACACCCTGGCGCCATATACATGTGTCATTGGAAAAACTGTTCTCAGGTTGATCATTACTCAGCTTAGTTTGATAATTTAGAGCTTTCCCTTGTTTCCTAGAGGAAAAAGGAAATTCTAGTTTAACTTGAGAACAAATTTTACCCACAACATAAACACAATAGATAACATATATTGGGTAAACAATTTAGCGCTGCTCAAGAATTAACGAGATGACAACAACAAGGTCAGACAAATTGAGCTATTATTTAACTTAGTTTGCAAACATAATCATTTGCAAGTTGATATATTAATTTTACTGAGTAATAAATTATTTCACATGGTTTAGATTGTTTTATGTTTTATAATGCACCTTTATGGAAAGAATGGGGTCCTGACATGTGTGAAAAATTTTAATATGCATCCCTACAAACATATTTTATTCAGGATACAGTCAAAGCTGGTATGGTATTATATTTGCGATGGATCGTGTTGATTTAAAATGAGCTACCATGTAAACTTATCTCTATTAAGAAAGTATAATGATATTTAATAAAGAAAAATTATCTAGAGCTGAGTTTACAAGGTCTTTAAACAGCCAAAAACTAATCACTCTCTTTGGAAAATAGAAAACTCTAATCATAAATACGACAAATTTGGTATTGTACACAGTTTGTTGACGGAATTCAGCTACGCTTACGGTTTACATAAACTTATGCATGTAGGATCTTGTTTCATGAGTTGTTATACACATGACTACCCAGCAATGAATTCAAACTTATAAATAGCAAATTGTGATTAAGATTACTTTCATTGTTAAGTAACGGACAAATATTACAAAAATCATGGGAGGATATAACACGAATTTTTAGCGAAATCAAGTTCGAATTGCATCACACAATATTTTAGCTAGATATGTCTTCCTGCCAACGCTTATCTCAAATTTCAAACCCGCTGTTCACGGTTTGAAACCGCACAAAATCGCAAAAATTCAAGTATACTGGATTTTAGTCATCAAAATTACAATAAATACCCCCTCTTAAAGAAGTCCTTCTCCTTAAACGAAATTTCTTATGGCTAAAATTAGAAATTGCATTGCCGGCGAAAACATGAACCGTTCAAATTTCCTTCAAAATGAGCTTCTAAAGAGAAAACCCATTTTGGCGAAAGTTGTACCGCTATTTTTGCCAGAAAAAAGACAACAGACTCACCATTTCAAAACTATTTTAGGCGTCGATGTAGAGGAAAGCCTCCTATTTACTTTAACACCGAAACGACAGAGTAATCCCTCGGAGACACAACTACTACATGTTCACATCCTCGATTATTTACTTTTACACGGCTTCAGTCGAATGAACATGGCGGCCACGTCACGTGGTATAGTCTTATTGTTTCATATAAGGGAATGATGGTTAAGAAAATCTAATTATCATTCTTAAAAACACTAAACTCATCAAATTTCATGTAATCCTACCGCAATAAATCAACGCAGGGGTAATAATTACCTCTTCAAGCACGCGATCTAAGAAAAAAAACGATTAATTCGCGGGGAGATTATTTCAATTTCCTCCCCTGCTGACCACTGGTGCATAGGATTTTAAAAGTCACTCACCGCAGAAAAATTGTCATGACACAGGGAGTAATGCGGATTTACTGCTAATGTTGCTTCCTTCCCTTTCTTTTGTTCGATATGTTTTGTTTGTATTTGTTATCTTCGTTTTGTTATGTTCACGATCGCGCCAGAGACAGAAAAGAGCTGTAGTCCGTTAAGCCGCTTTTCTTGCTGAGATTTGATTCGCCGGATAGCCTGTTCCAGCCTCTCAGATAGTGGGGAAGACGCGAAAGTATCGCGCTTTCTCAATTCAGCGGACCCGACTATCTCGGAGCCTGGGACAGGCTATTCGCCGTAGTATACCGGTTGTTCGCGTAATTGTTAAGATCTACATTCTTTAAAACAAAATCGAAATTAAAACAAATGTTAAATACACTCTCACTCACAAGAAAATAACGGGAATTTTTCTGGTTTAATGTTTGTAAAAAGGAATTTAAAACCGAAGGTAGAAGCCTGTTACACTGCTGTCAGGCTCTTACTTAAAATGTGACCCTGGGTGCTTTAAAATAATCCGCTTCGTCACCAGCGGAAGTTTAATCCTGGCGCTGTTGGTGAATTTTTATGCTTTTTTTTTTATCTTTTTACAAAGTAAATTATACAGTTTCCCTGTCAGTTTATTTAGGCCGCGGTGCGCGATTCACTGTGCCTCAGTGTATATCTACTTTTAGCCGATGAGCCTCTCTCCTTTTTAAAGCGGTCTTGAGTTTCAGCTCTCGGCCAACTCAGTCACATTTCAGTCCAAGAGAATTCGAGAGAAAAACAACAACAAACAATGTTCATATTAGGCAATATTGGCCATTATATAACAGATTTAAACACAACGCAGTTATGAAAAATCAAATAAATCACGTCAGTTTAAATGGCTGAACTCTCGAACCCATGCTATTGGGTCAAGCAGGACTGGAATTAGAGCGAGGTTCATGCGAGGTACTGGACTACTGATGCAATTGCAAGCACAGGGATCGAGAATAACAACACTGATATTTACCTTTCTGTCCTTTCTCGCCATAGGTCATCCTTCTCATCCTCGCCTTATGACAAATTTTCTGGACTCTTGCAATATCGAATTGAGTAATCATTCACTAAATAATGTATATGCCGTTTACGTCAAAAGTAAGAAAGGATGTACATTAAAATTTGTTACCACTCAAATTGTTTGTGGGGGTTGCTTGGGGACTCCGAATACGCGTCAGAAATCAAGCGCTTTCATTCAGCCGGTCTTGACATTAAAGAATTTATCACCAGTTTTCTCAAATATAAAAAAGCGCTGTGACTGAAAGAAGTTAAGAAAAAGAATCAAAAACTGAAGGAGCACAAACCTGAAAAATGGCGCATTGTGTAAAACGTTGAAGGAATCCCCATATTCTGCGTCACCATCAAGAGCGGAACTGAATAGCAAACAAAACACACCAAATACTTGTGATAAGACAATGGCAAAAAGGTATATGACCAATATCACAGAAACAAAGGAGCAGTGAAATAAAAATATTTTCAGTAGAAGAGGAATTTTTCTTTGTAAAAAAGTACTGGGCCTAAACGCTAAAAATAGACAATTTTTAAGTTCATCGGCGTCTACAGTACGATCAGTACGTAAGGTTTTGTTGCATATCAGTTTTCTAAGTACGTGGCTACGAAAGGTCGTTCAGTCCCCAGTGAATAAGTCCTCACAAGTGAGTGGGCATGACCTTCGGAGTGCATTCTTTAACGATGACAGGACTCTGATTCATTTATTATGGCATAAACTGTATACTCATTGTCAAGCGCATACCGGGCGCGCATACGGCAACCGACCATTTTCCATCCGCTTTTGCTCAGTTATCCCTGCTCTGACTAGAGTTCCCATCAATCTTCCCGCACTTTTCGCTCCGCTCTCCTCAGCTGAGAAAAGAAAGAAAACGGAAGAAAACTGTAGGTAGCTTGAATTGTAGGACTAGAACCCGGGTCATTTGATGTATAATCCACATCAGTATCCACTACACCATCAAGGGCTTAACGGGCACAATAAACCATGGGTTTTTAACCAATCAGAACGCGCGTATTATCTAAGTTATCTTATAATTGCAGATATGAGCCATCAAATGGATCTATATACAATAGAAAAAGCTATATAAAACAATTCAATGTTGTGTATAACTCTATATCTGATATATTTATTTATTCACGGCTACTAAAATCATGAATAAAGGATTAAATTAACTGCAAAAACCGTGGACGAAGATCCTGCTAGTTGTAAACGTTGGATCTCTAGAAAAGAGATCAAATCAGCTAAAATATAAAGAACCAAGCCGAGAAGTCCAAAGACTACTGCAAAGCTGATTTAAAACAACGTGTATTGTTTTTTATAATATCCTTAGTATTTTTCCTTTCCAGTTTTTATTGTTGTATACGTCATTTCCGCCTCTCCCTTTTATTGCGACATTCTCCATCTATATAATATTGTGATTGCTACATAAGTTCAGTAACATCTGTAAACCTGAAGAAGGCTGGTATGGCCAGCCGAAATATTGTTATAAAAATGTATCGACCTCTCTTATCTTAGCTTTCAACACTTCATCTAGCTCGTTCTCGTTCTTATCTTCGCTCGTATTTCTATTTCTAGCCGGCGCTTTGCGGGAAGTCTGGTTGGTTTCTTGATAACTTCTGCCAGACTGAGCTTGTTCGAGCTTTCTGTACTAATCATTGTATCCCTCTTACGTTCCTGACTTTGAGCGTTTGCGATACTGTCATCGTAAAGATTTCCCGTTTTAAAGATTCCCGCTCTAACGATTCCTCATTTTAAAGATTCCCGCTATTAAAAATTTTCCGTTTTAAAGATTCCCGCTTTTAAAGATTCCCGCTTTTTAAACGGATTCCCCGTTTTAAAGATCCCCCGTTCCCCGTTCCCTGTTCCCCATTCCCATTCTCCGATTCTCCGTTTCCTTTTTTAAAGATATTCTTTTATATTTTGTTTGAGCAAACTAAAATATTATCGAGAGCTTCGCTTTTAGCCCTGGCTAAATCTATATATTAATTTTTAATATATAGATATAAAGTCCTGACTTCTGTCCACCCACAGTTTAATAGTTTAATTGATGATAATCGACCTTCTAGAAAATTGCTAGATTCTCTCAGTAGTCTCTACGACCTTAGTGTATTCCAGCTAAACTCTCTTGATAAACATATTGATCCTGATATAAATCTCTCCTCAAACAAAATACGCTCAAAATATTATTCCCCACACAGCTTTGCGCAGTTTATTGACAGCAAACAGTTGCAATCAAAAATCTCCTTTTTACATACAAATATACGTAGCTTAAAGAAAAATTTTGAAGAATTTCAACATCATGTTTTAAGTGAAATGAATTTCCGTTTTACTATTATTGGTGTAACAGAAACTCGTATATGCGATCGTGAATGTAGTTTTAATTTTGTACCAGAATTACCAGGATACTGTTTTGAATCGGTCCCAACACCTTTATCTGCCGGTGGTGTTGGCCTGTTCATTGATCAAAATTGTAAATACCGCGTCCTTGAACGAGTCTCCAATTCTTGCTATCAAGCCCTATGGATTGAACTTCATCTGCCTAACAATAAGAAATCTGTATGTGGTGTTACACAAACCTTGCTCCAAACAATGCAAAGTTTTTCAATGTTCCCAGTGGTTGATAAGCCGACTAGAGTCTATGGTAATTCAGCAACTTTAATTGACAATATTTTCATAAATAATCCAGAGAATAATATGGTCAGCGGCAATATCGTGTCCGATACAACAGATCACTTCTCTCAGATGTGCATATTAACGTCGCACTGTAAACCATTCTTTCCAAACAACAAAACTAAGGTTCGTGACTACTCTACCTTCAATGCAAAGTCTTTCATTGACGACTTGCAGAATATTAATTGGAATAATATTTGCAAACATATCGATGCTAATCAATCGTTCTCCAGGTTTTACAAATGCGTCAACAAGACAATTAACAAACACGCTCCTTTAAGAAGTATATCCAATCGTAAACAAAAATTCCTTGCTAAACCATGGCTGACTGCGGGTTTAAGAAAATCAATCAGGGTAAAGAATAACCTCTTCTATACCTCAGACCGTGACAAATACAAATTATACAGAAATAAAATCATTTATCTTACGAGATTAAGTAAAGCGAACTACTACCAAAGTTTCTTTGATCTCAACATATGTAATATGCGTCAAACTTGGAAAGGAATTAACGAGCTAATTGGAAACTGTAAAAAGAAAAACAAGCGCAACTCAACTAACTCTATTCGCTCAAACCCGAATGAGGTTCCAACTAGTGACCCGAAGGAAATAAGCAATATTCTTAACAAATATTTCGCCACTGTTGGGAGCAAACTGGCTTCTAAAATTCCTCAGACCATAAATACATTCTATGATTATTTAGATCCGCCACTTAATCGCACTTTCTTCTTTGATCCTATTATTCCGGAAGATATCAATTTAGAAATTTCAGTTTTGCAAGACAACAAGGCCCATGGTCTTTACTCATCTCCAGTTAGGCTGCTGAAATTGGCAAAAAGGGTCATATCCGTACCTCTAGCCACGATTTTTAATCAGTCTATTTGCTCAGGGATTTTTCCATCTAAACTAAAGTGTGCTAAGATTATCCCGATATTTAAGGACGAAGATGACACGCTGCCCGAAAACTACCGACCTATTTCTCTGCTCTCGATTTATAACAGGATTTTTGAAAAACTTATGTACTCCAGAGTTACCAAGTTTGTCAAAGATTGCAACATTCTCTATGATCAGCAATACGGTTTTCGCAGTAAGCACAGTACTCAGCATGCTGTACTTGATATTGTTAACACAATTCTCCAAAACATGGACAACGGTAAATCTTCGTGCGGTGTTTTCATCGATCTCAAAAAGGCTTTTGATACTGTTAACCATGAAATTTTGTTAGCTAAACTTGAAAATTATGGTATTAGAGGTGTAATCAACTCCTGGTTCAGATCATACCTGACTGATCGGAAGCAAACTACGGAAGTTAATAATGTTGTGTCTGAGGCTGAAACGACCTTGTGCGACGTGCCACAAGGATCAGTCCTCGGACCACTCTTATTCCTACTGTACATCAATGATATTTACAAGTCCTCTTCGTTATTTGCCTTTTATCTATTTGCTGACGATACTAGTATAATACTTGCAAATAACAACCTAAAGGAACTCGAAACACTTGTTAATCGCGAGCTTGGCAACGTCAACGAATGGCTAAAGGCCAACAAACTGTCCTTGAACATAAAAAAATCAAATTTTGTAATCTTTCGTCCCCGGCAAAAGAATATGCCCTTCATACCTAGGATTAGAATTTTTGACTCCGTGACTAACACCTACGCAAACCTTGAAATGAAAGATTATGTAAAATATCTTGGCTTAATGATTGATTCAAATCTTTCATGGAAATACCACATCGAATCTATCTGTCACAAAATCAGCAAGTCGATAGGAATTATAGCTAAAATTCGACATTATGTCCCGCGTCGTGTTTTACTTTCAGTTTACAACTCATTAATTGTCCCTTACTTGACTTATGGTATTTGTGGTTGGGGAAATTGTGCCTTGACATTTCAAAGAAAGATCGTAACTCTACAAAGACGGGCCTTGCGTCTCATTTACTTCAGTAAGTCTAAGGAACACGCCGTACCCTTCTTTCTCAAATCAAATTGCCTTCCCCTGTCTAGCATATTTTTCAGAGATTGTAGCTATTTATTGTATGATATCAACAGACAGATAGCACCAGTTAGTATTCTCAATCAGTTCGTTAAAACAAGTCAGATTCATAACTACAGAACAAGATCTGTCTCTAGCGACTCGTTTTATGTTAAGTTCTCTAGAACCGATAAAATGTATGCCTTTTTCACGAGAATCGGTGCCCAAATTTGGAACTCTATTCCGTATTCGATTAAAATACTTAAACGTTCGTCCTTTCGTAAAAAAATAAAGGAATTATTACTAAATTTTTTGCGGTCAGAAGATGATTATGTCGAAGTCTCCCGTCTTATTAAGTTATTTAATACTTTAGGTTAGCCTCTCTTCGTAATCGTTATGTACATGCCTTGTTTTATGTTAGTTTAAATTCTATTTACTGTATTGTAGTGTCTTCACTGTTATTTAGTCCATCTATATATAAATCTTGTTTTGTAAATTGTGTTCAGCTCCCCCCGCCTCGATTAGTTCATAAGCTATTTGCGGGTGGGAAAGTAATGTAATTAGTTATTTTCCGATTTTCAATAAAATTTGTTGTGTTGTTGTTGTTGTTGTTTTAGTTCATCATCTTGAATAAATACGTTACGTTATGTTACAAGAAAATACTGAAGTTCATATGACTGACTCCCCGTGAAAGAAAATTCCTCTGGTTTGCAGTTATAAGATCTACCAGGAGCCCATCAAATTTGACGGGCTCCTGGATCTACGAGAAGTGTTTTTCTTTGCCTGTAGTGTCGTTGCACATAAACTCACGTTTACCGTACCAGGGGCGGATCCAGGATATTTTTTAGGAGGGGGTGCACTCGTCTCTTGCTCTACTTCAACACCAATAAACCACATAGTTTTTTTTTTGCAGAATACCAGTTGTATTAGAAAACCGCAGGTCATCTCGGGGGGGGGGGCGCACCCCCTGCACCCTCCCCCTAGATCCGCCCCTGCGTACATCTGCTCCGCAATAATAAATTAAGGCAAACTTGGTATATTGCAAAAGGGTAACTGGCCCACGCAAGTACAGTGGCCGTAAAAAATGTTTAACGAGCACGATCATGACGACTTTCGTATTGAAAGTGGGATTTGCTTAATTTAGTTTTGGTGCATATTTGTAAATACCACGAATTATATTTTCGAGTCCTTACTAGGATACAAAACAATAAAGATGGCGACAAAAATGGGAGTTAAAACAATATTTCAAACGCTCTCAAAATTTAATTTACGAAATAAAGTTACTCAGTAAAGGAAAATGAACTAAATCGTACTTATAAGACCTGCAGTCTCACTGGAAGGGGTAAAAACATCAGAGTGCATCAGAGTGGATGTTCTGAATTGCTCGACACCTGCCACTAATTCATACAGTATTATAGTATTCAACGCAGGATCTAAGCAACAACCAATGAGAGAGGATGTGTTCGTAATCTTGCCTGATAAGAGGCCTCCTGTGCCGGCTGAAAAAAAATGAAACAACTCGTGACTATACCTACAAGTTGAGTATTTGAACGAATGCTCTGAGTATGCTTTTGTAAATCAAACCAGTCAAAACCTTTCCATAAGAACAGTTGGGTGGATAAAGGTGATGATTTATCGGAACTGAACGTAAGTAACATCGATATTTTCTTGTTCCGGCATGGTTATGTTTTTGTTTGTTGTTG
The DNA here is from genome assembly GCF_958299795.1 of Porites lutea. Classification (NCBI taxonomy): domain Eukaryota; kingdom Metazoa; phylum Cnidaria; class Anthozoa; order Scleractinia; family Poritidae; genus Porites; species Porites lutea. Next base: position 54,371,036 of record NC_133202.1, read on the forward strand.
AATATTGTTGCCAGTGACTTCTGCAGCCTAGTCCTAGTTAAGATAATATATTTTGTCGAATGTTACAAAAACGTCACAAATCAGTCTCCTATTATGACAATTAGTAATACACTCGGAAGAGTTAGCGAAAACCGTTGTTGAGCCAGCGAAGAAAGCAGCATTTACGACAATTTTCCTTTTTTCCTCGCTTAATTAACATACGCAGTTTCAGAAACTTTTTCAGTTTCTAGCATTTCAGTTGGGATTACCGGGAACAGTCGGCTCGAGATTCTCCCCCGTTTACTTCGTTACAGAGATCCTCATTTGTCTTTATGCTTTATAAGTTTTCTCATCTGGAGGCAAATATTGTCGTTAGCTGACCTGCCAGCTAGAAAAAAATATCTGGTACAGATTTCGATAGGCGCCCAAATATAAAAGTAATAATATCAATATATATTATCATGGGCCTTTTACTGATATTATAGAGCGGTGAACTTCAACAGTTTTAATTAAGGCATTCCGTGAGTATTTTTCACGAATGTCGTTATTTTCGCGTGGTCTGTATTAAAAATGGCTGCATTATATGCAAATTATTATATCACAATGATTCAGCCCTTTTTAAGGCGAATTTTCTATTTATTCCTGATAGACTCCACATTAATTCTTGCCTCAACAGCTAGCGTCATTAATCTAACTCTTCAGATCACCGCTGGGTAGTGACTTTCGCTTGTTAGTCTTGTTTGGCATACAGGTCTTTTGAAATTCTGTATTTAGCGACAATTTTTGCTGGATTTCGAAATCGGTTATGTAAACCAATCGTTAAGTTTTTTTTTTTTTTTTTTGTGAAAAAGCACCTTTTGTCTCTAGTCATGGTTTTGTTTACAAAGCGCACAAAGGTTGTCTGTCCAAATTTTTTAACGGCTCTGAACAACCAATTTAGCTAGATTTTAAGACGATAATATAAAGAAAAATACAACTAAAAAATACACTTTATTTGGGTGTCAATGCATTCAGCACGAAAATACTAATTGTGGACACTATTTTTACGTCTCGGGACCGCCATTTTACGTGGTCATCCGAGCCACGCGAAGGTCTAGCCATTTGTAGACCGGGGCAACGGCAGTATTCTCATTTTTCCGTCATTATAAGACCCTTAGTGTTGGTTCGGTCCCCCGGCCGGGAATCGAACCCGCGACCTCCTGCTCTGCAGTCAAGCGCTCTACAGACTGAGCTGCGGTTAAAAAAAAAAGTGATCAACGCAAATTTGTTCGAAACATGAATAGTTGCAGTTTCTTTAATCATATCTCTAGCGAAATTGGCGCCGACGCAACAACCGGGTATGCGAATATGTAAGGCAATACCTAATTTATATAGCAAAACGATTTTTAATTCCAAGATACGCGTTACCCCCAACCACCATATATACTAAAAATCATGATCAGGATTCTTGGTTAGCGGGTAGTCATTTAAGGAGAGCCTTTTTCATGGGAGCATATACTTTATTTGCTGACTGTTTTGTGAGGGACTGTAGTAATCTACGTAGTGTGCGTAGGTACCTGCACCCAAGTTCCCAAATCACATAGGTTGAGAGGCTAACCATAGAAGTTAAGGGACAGACCATCAGAAAAGTGATGGGAGGGGAGGGGGGGGGGGGTGGGGAAAAAACCAAGATAAATTCATGCAAGGGAAAATGCCAAGAAAAAAAATTCATGCAAAGAAGAAGGTAAAGAAAAAAAATTCATGCAGAAGGAAGGTCTAATTGTGACTTGTTCAGAAAGTCTGAGTTTCTTTCAGAAAGTCTGAGTTTCAGAAATCAACAATATTAATACCAGGCACAATATGAATAAACAAAAATCACTTTCTTCTTATTGAAAGGAGACAATAAGAAAACCGTTGTTTTTGTTTTAAATTGCAGCTAGTGTACCTGCAACATACACTGTATACTGTATTATAATAAAAATAATAAAATAAAATTTGTAATAAATAAATATTAGAATTTGGTAGCTTTGTAAATATTCTATAAAATTATTTGTGCCCACAATAAAAATTAGAGGATGGGTCTCACCGCCTTGAATAAGAATTCTATAATACAATGAAAAAGTGCATTCACACGTAGTAGTAAGTGTTAAAACTTTAACTGTCAACGACATAAACAGCAATACTGCCACCGGTACTTTTAACAAAAATTAAGAACCACAAAGTATGGGTTTCATTGGCAGCCAGGCTATCTGCAACATACAGTGTATATTGCATCATTATGATTGGCTGTGGGAGAGGAATTCCAGAGGGCAGGGACTGAAAAAATGCACAGGGAAGCCCTCCACTCCAAGAGGCTTCCTCCTCTCTCACTGTGTGTACATTTTCGAAAAGATTTTGCCTTAAAGTGGCCTGTATCCTTTGATCTGTTGTGAGTGTAGAATAATTTATAAAGCACAAAAACATAGATAATGAATCAAGATTTCACTGTTAAAAAAAGCAATATTTGTCTGAAAAAAAAAAATCGAGCAGAGGGGTTCACCTGAAAAAAAAAATTCCTGCACAAGCATTCCCCCCCTCCCCCCCCCCCCCCCATCGCTTTTCTAATGCTCCGTCACTAAATTATTTTATTTATTTCCGGTTCGGAATTTGTGTCACTCAGTTGTCATTGTGAGATCGTTAATTTAAGCTAAGTCATTGTAACGATACACATGTAGACCGCGAGCAGTCTCTCTTTTTCTTCAGATTTAGTAAGGGGAGTACACGCCCGCGTGGGTGTTGAGCGGCGAAGCTGCGAGACGCCAGAAACGAGGGCTGCAGCATCTCCCGTCTCGCGCCTTCAGTCACGCGTGTGGTCATTTGCGTGTCTCGGGCGTTTTGCTCGACGGATCTAGAGAAAAGAGAGACTGCTCGTAGTCTAATACATATGTCCCTTCGAAGCACAGGAAAAAGCCAACAGGCCAAGGCAGTGACAGACCGGGGAATTTTCTTGCATAAAATACGTCTTTCTAGCATGATTTACTGGCAATAGAGGATTTCAGTTTCATCAATAAGATCTTCTATGAAACGACTATTGTTTAACTGACGAAAAATACATGTGTAGCAAGGGCCAAGGAACAAAAAAGGTGTCTGTATCCTATTAGTCTGCAAAAATGTGGTCGGTTTTGTTTTGTTTCAAAATCGGTTTTTCAAACCGTGAAGCACAAAGTTGAGACTCGCGCCAGAAGCGCAGCGCGCTAACCTAGTTAGTAGATAGAGATGTTGCGAAAACGTCAAATTAAAATAGAACCCACCAGGAGCCCATTTGATGGGCTCCTGAACCCACGTAATCTTGATAAGGACGCTGCTACAAGACCCACTGGAAAAAATCGAGAGGGCCTTCTTTCGCTCCCAGCCTCGAATAAGCGCCCACCAACACCCAACCGGCCCCCTCCCTTCCAACTCAAACTTAAATGAATAAAGGATTGAATTAACTGCAAAAACCGTGGACGAAGATCCTGCTAGTTGTAAACGTTGGTTCTCTAGAAAAGAGATCAAATCAGCCAAAATATAAAGAACCAAGAACGAGAAGTCCAAAGACTACTGCAAAGCTGATCTAAAACAACGTGTATTGTTTTTTATAACAATATTTCGGCTGGCCATACCAGCCTTCTTCAGGTTTACAGATGTTACTGAACTTATGTGGCAATAACAATATTATATAGATGGAGAATGTCGCAATAAAAGGGAGAAAATGATGACGGAAATGACGTACAAAATAGAAATACTAAGGATATGGATTACAATAATTCGTCTCGGCGGTTTAGGCCATGAGGTTCAAGAGTCATAGCCTTATCTATCAAATGCGACTCCCTGGCCTTACGAACTGAGTCACGTGAAGAATGAATTTTCTCTAGTGGGATTAACAGCATGTCAGTATGAGAATGGTTAGAGTGAAAGAGAGTGTTCAGAAACAGTAGTGGGTTTAGATTTAACGTTGGTTTTGTCGACTGCACGACTGTGTTCGTTAAATCTGTCCCCACCCCTCTTCTCGCTCCCACCCCCCCCCCCCAAAAAAAAATTGAATAAGTACCAATAAGAGACTTTTCCGAAGATGGAGTTTTCTTTAGAGTATTTTACAGAAACCTTGCTTTGTTACATCTTCTCGTTTTGTTATTACCATTCATGGTTTTGATGTTAAAAAAAAAAAAAAAAAAAACCTCAAGACGCCCAGCCTTGAATAAGCGCCCACCCTCAAGGTCCAAAAATTTAATAAGCTCCCAGGGCGGTTAATCGAATAAATAAGGTACTGCAATTCTGAGCGCACTACGTGAAAATTAACTTTGCAAGACATCAACACGACACCGAAAGAGCTCAAAACAGAGCGGAATTGTAGCCATAGACAGGTGTTTCGCTATTATTGTACGTAGATCATCAATATGGCGTATCACCAGCGGAGAGAGTAGCCTTCGAGGCTGGTTTTCACTAGCGACATGCTAGCGAAGGAGTGGAGTCCTAAGATCGCTTATGACATGACTCAGTGAAAATCAAAAATAGGAGTCGCAGGTTGTTAAGCATTTACAGGGGCAAATCGGTCGGTCCACGGTTTAGGCAAATGGTACTCAAAGTTCAGGACCGGTAAATTTCGTCCCGGAATGGCGTCACCATTTGTACGAACCAGTTCCATTTACCGGAAAATGACCGCGAAGGCCTGAAACTGTTATCTACGGTGGCCCACAAATGTCACTGCAAAAACAAAATATCACGGCTTAACCGAAAACCTCACGGCAAAAACAAAAACCTTTCGGCAAAACCAAAAACCTCACGGCAAAAACAAAATACCTCATGCACGACAAAACCAAAAACCTCACGGCAAAACCAAAGACCTCACGGCAAAATCAAATACTACACAGCAAAAACCAAATAGCTCATGGCAAAAGCAAATACCCACGGCAAAACCAAAGCTATTTTGCTTTTGCTGTGAAGTATTTGGTTTTGCCGTGAGGTTTTTGGTTTTGCCTTGAGGTTTTCGGTTTTGCCGTGACACTTGTGGGCCACCATAGGGTATCAAAGATGGCTTTGAAGAAATGGAACACGAATCTCTGTTGGAATATTCCGTCGGGACAAACAAGACTACCTTTTCAGATGTTCCATTGTTCTGGTTGTTCCCGAAATTTTAAGCTGGAACGACGGACCAAAAACTGGTCGTGTTTCATTTACTTTCCAACCGGATTTTCCGGAATCTTTTTGTAAATGTTAAACAACCGCAGAATCATTTGCGCGACGGAATCGAAGTCAGAAGATCAGAACCAGAACGTTTCCATTTCTTCCGACTCCGCTTAATACGACTTCTTTCGTCGCGTACGTTCCTCTTCTGGTAAAAACCAGTATAGTTGGAGTCGGAAGCAGAACCGGCAGGATAAACCAATCACAATGCACTTTCACACGCTTTTTGATTGGTTTATTTTTTCCACTTCTGCTTCCGACTCCTGCAATCTGGTTTACACTAGACTGATAAGCGGAATGTAAGTGCAAGCGGAGGCAGAACGCTGTTTTTACTAGATCTTCTGATTACGACTCCGAATCGGACTCGGTCGCTGGTGAAAACCAGCCTTTATCTGTCCCTCTCTCCTCCACCGAGCTGGCATCTTTGTGTCGTAGGGAGACTGGTGAAAGATCGGAAAGGGAAAACTAATTTTTATTGGAATACGCAGCGGCCAGCAGGAGCCTCTGCGGAACGGAGGAGGAAGCATTTGTCCCTTGCCTATCAAGTAGGAAGCGTTGCGTGACGTGACAGCGCAAACAACCTTGCGCGCATGCAATTGCCCGCTTGTTCTTTGTTTCTTTGGGTTTTTTTTTTTTTTTTCATGCGTGTCACACCCGACGATCTCTATAGTCTCACTCGCAGCAGTTTTTGTCTCGTCTAGCTACACTCCCTTCTCTGCGTGCATGCGTGACGAGTCAAAAACGAACAGACTACTGTACTTGGGACAAGAAAGCCGCGAGTCTTGGCGATAAAAATAGAATAGACATTTATAACAAAACAGCAAAGACAAAAGCGACTTACATTGTAAGATTTCTCGATATTTCGGATGTACAAGCCGTCCTTCTCCTCTATATTTTTGTCTTGAATATTTAAGACAGCAGGATTTGGCTGTCGTCATTTTATATAAAAAACGTCTCTTGGTGATAAGCCCGCTGAAATAATGCTCAATCTGCGCCTGCGAGCACAAGACGTTTTTTATGCATTTGCATAGTATTTGCATTGATTTGATTTGACATCGTCCCTTCCGTCTTCGTCGCTTATCAACAGTGCCCAAAGCAGTCGCAAATTATTTTAGTGTATGGAAAGGACAATGCACTGTGGCAATTTCGTCTGAAGCTTATAATAGATCGATGGGACTTGCCTACTTATATTTTGGTTTCCAACGCCGCATCTATTCTGTATACAAGGGTCTACAAGATTCAATTCGCCGCGGTCTAACCACACTATTCTAATAAATTGTTGACTTGATTCTCCAGGACCTTTTTCGTGGATACAGGACAGCCATCAAGGAAGTATCATTTGACGCAGATATGACGATTTTAACACTGGAGAAATCGCTGCTAGTTCTACTTTTATCAAATTTGGTTTGTGCGGTCAAGGATTCCGTGGCGCTGTCGCCGAGTTGCGAATATATTTCCAGTGAAAGAAAATTAGTTTGCAAGGAAATCACCGATCCTTCGTTCACCCAGGATATTCCAGAATCTACAGATCTCATGTAAGTACTTTCTCTTAATGAGTTTGCCAGTCAAAACCTTTGTACAAAGGAAATTTACTACAGTATTAGGGAGTATTTTTGTGTTGGCGCTGTTCGCGTACGATGGACTCATGCCAGTTTCTAAATACGTTCTGCATCTCAGTGATTTATTTGTAGTATATTTAAAGTCATCATTTCATTTCACTTTTGATGTTCATTTTTAACAGCTTGTAAAGTAAAAACAATTAAGTATTGATTGAAAGTTTGAGAGCGAAGTAATTTCAAAAAATATTTTACAAACTGAATGTGGTATGCTAAAAATCCTTAAAGATAGAAGTCATGTTCAAAACGTTTATTTACTAAAATTAAATGTAAGAACTACGGTAGGGTATTATGATATTTCGACCTATAAAGGTAACTGTGTTTTGCTGCAATAATGTAACCACAATTTAGGTCTATGACTCTACCATAAGTTAAGTTTTCCCTAGCGACGGATAGGCAATATGCTGGATATATATGGGACGTGTGTTATTTCGGCTGCGCCACTGTCAGCGATTCAGTTCGCATCAAACGGCGGTTGATCTGAGAAATATCGTGCTGACTCTCGAACTAAGTGCTAAATATTTTACGTTTTGTCGGGTTATTTTAATTTTCATCATATTCTCAATAACATGGATTGAATATGAGGTTTATGTATCCATATCAGAGCCTTAAAAATATCTGACCTCGGAAATGTGTGTCGTTGCATAACATAAACACAATTAATTAACTCTGGTACTTACTCGTAGGACTTTTAATCACAATGAAAATTTGCAATAGTCTACAGTTTTCTGATCAGTTTTTTCCAACTCCTTGTATTTCCTTACTTATATTATCAAAATGTGGTAATGGTTTCTGATTTTATTTTTCATTGTAAAGAATGTCTGGGGTAAATTAAACACGGAAACAAACCTTTGAGGACTTATTAAAGGAAGTAACCGAGCTGCATGTTTATAGTTTAAGTTTAATTTTCAAGAAACCAGTCGGAAAAAGTTTTTAGGAATCTATAATCTTCGTGTGATAAAAAACATTTTGAATCCTCCTGCGTTTCGGCTGTTATACAAGAAAACATAAAGATGAATACGTAACGTCTGTTAATTAAGGTTCAAGGTGACGTAGCCAACCTAAATTTAACCTTTAAAGCTTCACTAGATACTTTGCCCTAGTTTACGTTAATTTTAGTTGTCTTTTTTTGTAGGTTTTGAAAAGTGATAAAATTCTTTCATGCCCCAAAATTAGGATTTTCTTTCTTGGGAACTGACTCATTGTCTTGCACGTACTAAACAGGAAGTTTAATGACCCAGTTTCAGAGGCTTGCGTGTTCTTCGAGGAAGATGTCTCAGCAGCCACAAGAGATCGCAACTGCATCCAAGGCAGAATAAAGCAACTATGCTCAGTCATGTTCTGCAGTATGGAAATCTGTTTTTATTGTTGTGCTAAATAAATGCAGCGAGTTGAAACAACTCTTATGTTAATATTATTTTTAGATCATCCATCCGCGATTAATCGTTTTGTTGTTCTGTTTACAAAATGCAAAAGTTACTTTACACGAACATTAAAAATTAAAAGAAGCTTTTAAAATTCCATTCTGGTTATGCAACGGTTCTGAAAATATACCGCTTTCCTTTTGTGAAAAATCCGCGTTCGTGTTAGTTACAAGCACTTCGTGTAAATATTTTGGTTGCTTAGCAAAACATTTGACAGCAGTCACGCACCATTTCGGTTTTTAAAAAGCCTGTCTTTATATCTGTTATACATGTATTATTGAAAAACACTCTTATCTAGATTGCTCATTGGTTGTAAGTTTCAAATATTTAAATCCTCCTTTATTTTAAAAACGTCGTGTCGCCCTAGAAGAGCTGAGTCACAGTTTGTCGTCCGTCTGAAAATATTGAAAGTACGTCATTCCTAATTTAAAAGGGATACTATGAAATTTCTTTATTTGATATGACCAAGTATGAATGGTAGTGCGTGAAGAATTTCAGTAACGAACAAACAAACAAGCGGATAAAAGGAAGTACGCAACTTTTTAGGGTTGTTATGAAAGAATCATGCATTCGGACTTGAGAGGACCTACAACTCGCTTTAACGACACGCGCAAGTCATGCGAGATCTCATAATTAAAGTTTCTTGTTCCGGCCACTATTAAAGCTCCATTTTGATCGTATTTTTTGAAGCGAAAAAGTCTCAAATATTTTTTGTAAATTTCTGCACTGTCTGAAAGAGTACTATAAAGAGAGGTTTATATCCTTCCCTGCTTTGAGTAAAAATTGCGCCAAATAAAGGACAAAATTGCTTCTAAAAATCTACGATCGTTTACTTAATACTTCCCGCAATGACCGCAGCGTGGGACTTCACAGTGTTATGTTAGCTTTTTTGGCTAAGTTCTTTTTTCACTTTTTTTTGTGGACATAACGGGGTCGCTTAAAAAAAACCCAATAAACTGAAATAATTAAATAGAAAAATAAAATAAAAAGGACCCGTAGCCATCCTGACCGAAGGGTATAGAATGGTGAGACCCGGTTCAGACGCCGCTCCACTCGTATGGCATGCCGAACCAAACTGATGAATTAACTACGGCAAAAGAGCGCCATCTGGATCAGTTTGGTGCGGCTGTTTTAGTTAGGTGCGGCGAAAGCGTTTGGTCTACCAAAAGTTCGACGGAGGCTGTCGAACTTTTGTCGAACTTAACTTTTGCTCGACTCACGGTGTGCCGTCTATCAGATGTCGCGCCAGTGTCGCTCCAAAGTCGAACTTATTCAGGCAGGTTCTGCACATGAAAAGTACGGCGTCTGAACCAGACCTAACTCGAAAAACGTGGGTTTGTCGTTTTTTCTTCCCGTTTGGCCTTCAGGAGTCGAAATTTTCAGAGTTTCTGGGTACAGTTTATCGAACTGAGGTTAAGTATGACGGTGAAATAAGACAAAGCGGTACATTAGTGGTCTTCCGCTAGCCTTTCCATCGGCAATTTCGGTCATTTTATTTAGCTTTATTTTTACCACTGATCTCGAAACTTTTTCGGCGCTTAGATTGGGCTCAGATTTTTTAGAAGTAAAGTCTCAGGTGCCGAATTGATAAAAACGCTTAAGTCTCGGCCTCGAAATTTGAAACCGGGGTCTCGCAGTCTCGCAAAGTCTCGAAGTTACCATTCTATTTCTCCTATTAATAGTATTGTTTATACTACCAAAGTGGAAACACCCGGGGCGAGATGGGCCGATTTTGTATGCTTGGGTAGCAAATCAGAACACGGCACTTTCGCTTCATCTTGGCCGGTCGTATAACTAGCCTTAGAGCTGACCCTTTAGTTTGGCTTCCTTGTCAAAACTGCCGACAAAGTTTATAATCTGCATGAAATATTCAAAGGTCAGGGCCAAGTGGACAAAAAGAGTATGTACACGGAAATAAAAGTGTGTACCTGAGCACAGAGTTTGCTACATTCTGTAAAAAGTTCATGTAAAATCCTTATGATTAGGCTACCTTGAATTGCTATTGTAGAAACAACAGCAAATTGAATGTAAGGAGAGATTTTCCTTGTGGCATAAACTGCCGCTTATAAACACTGCGCTTATTCATCTTCGTAAGTAGTTTTAAGAAGGCTTCTAAACGGAAGGGCATCCGAGGAGGCTTAATTATATACCCGGAAGAGAAAAAGCGCTTTGAAGGGTGCCGCAGTGAAGGGTGTGTTTTTCAAGCAGTTTACTCTAGGATAGGGTATATAAATCAGAGCGTTTGGGTCTAGAATAGGGTATCATTTTTCAGAAAACTGATCAGTTGGTTGAAGATTTTATCTAGACTAGGGATTGTTGTATAAGAATTTGCATTGAGATGTTCACCTAAGCCAACAGTGTATCGAAATTCAGCGAACAAAATAATTGCTACTAAAAATAAAATTATTTGTTTTCCGAATAATAGATCGTTCTCACTGTCACGCACCAAAAAAATAAATTGGAAACCGTCCAGTGGAACAAGTGAAGTGAAAAATTATAAAAGACTAATATATAAACAGTTTGTCCAAGTCTCAGGTCTTTGTGGCCCACAGTTTCTGAGTTATTTGACGAAACGTTTCACTCACCTCTGTAGAGCTTTGTATGGAGACGCCATATTGGTGCACCGTTTTGGTGCACCAATCACCAAAATCGCCAAAAAATCTGGAGTTCACTTTTCTATAAAAGCTCTTTCTTTTCACTCGAGAACCAGCATATGTGCACGTAAATCTTCTAATTCTTGAAGTGGTTATACTGTTGAAAATCAAGAGGACAGACTTTTTCTTCAAGGAGACAGCATTCTTATTTTAGTGTCACGCACAGTGAAAACTCGGAATTCAAATTGCTGTATTTTCGAAATGAAACATGCTACAGGACTGAAAACGCGTACAAAGATTTATTTTCTATTTATCTTCAACCTAGTGTAAATTCTTCCTACATTCATATATTTGATGCTTTCTCTTTGAAAAGAATAAAGGAGTTCAAAGACACTATACCTTAAATCTGGAGTGCAAAGAAGTCCGTGATCAGCTTTTAGAAAACCTTGATATTCCGATGCATTTTCTGTAATTCGACAGTGTATCAAAATTACAGAAAATGTATGGAAAAATTAAGGTTTTCTAAAAATTGATCACGGACTTCTTTGCACTCCAGATTTAAGGTTTCTTTGGACTCCTAAGTTATCCACTTTTATGGGGCTTTTCAGGGATAATGAAACAAATTTAAATTGAACATAACACGTTTAAAAATCCTAGCTGGTAGAAGGTGATCCAGTTGGCTATATTTTTTTATTAGTTGTAAACTTATTTTGCCTTTGCCCTCTTTAATTTTTTGTTTGGTACAGATTTTCCAAGTACTTGGATAGTAGTTGGAGTTTTTTTTTTTTTTTTTTTTTTTAGCGCTATATAAATAAAATTATTATTATTATTATTATTATTACTTGGTTGAGTCTTATGGCCTTAATTTTACTAAATGTAAAAAGCGTCTTCAAAGAGTAGCTTGGTACATACATACATACAATTCTTTATTTAAACACAATAGGATTTGAAGCTCAAAACTTGTATGGTCTTGTAAAAATAATTACAAATGAATATAGAACTATATTAAAAATAGGGATAATGTTACTAACAAAATACAACTACAATAAAAACTCTAAAAATATACGTAAGATTCTAAAAAGATATAATATGAAATTGAATTTATATTAGTCACCTCTAAGTAAACTTACCACAGCATTTAAAACATAAAATACTGAGTTAAAAAACATTTAAAATCTTGGTAGTGCCTGGGCAGCGACTGGACCGACTGTGCGCTAAAATCAACTTCCTTAAAATAGGAGTCTTTTCTTCACTTTGAGATGAAAAACAGTAAACTGGCCTTTAAAATGAGTCGAGACAGCGTTCCAAAGAATAGCATCTCTATTGCTAATAGAGTTTTGAAGTAACTGCGAGTTAAAACGTGGGACGATTATGTTATTACTCCTTCTGAAATTGTATGCAGTGCAAGGTTTATTTGGTTAATTGACAGAACATCCAACTTCGGTTCCATAGTCATACAGTTAATTGTCGATGATTCTCTTGATTATTTCACAGTGTTATTACTTCAAACACGTTGGCTTGCGATTGTGCCTTGAAAACGCTGGTGAGATGGAAAGAAACTTCACCCACACACTCTAGAAGTCTGGAATTACAGGGATCCTGTTCTTCTCCTGAGCACTTAGTAGGGAGATCTATAAATGATCTGTCTTCTGAGGAAATTCCGTGTGGTAAGTGAACTTTGCTATTTGCAATCAATTACTGTAAAGTGCGATGCTTGAAAAGCCTCTGTGAAACTAACGATAGTGCAGTTCGGCGCTTTTTTGATTTTTGTGTAAGAATTAAGCAGTGCCGTGGCACTTGCGTAAGTTGCAGCATTCTCTATGTCATCGGGTACGGTAGTATTCTATTGACGACGCACTCGCACTTTTCAGGTTAATATTTAAAATTTTGCATCAGAAAAATATGTTGAGCGAAACGACGGTCATGAGTTCCGTGAAATTGTGCACCAAAAACCAAAGCATACTTTTTGGCCAACAAAAGAAATGTGTATCTTCTTAGTAAGTGCGCGAATTTTCTTCGATTTAGTTGCATCTCGTAGGCGTTTTCATCCGATTTGAATTTGTATCTGATTCACAGCCGCACCATGGAGGCTTGGGGCAAGTCAAGTTCTGACGTCAATGTAGAAGGGCACATTTTGCATCGTCTGTCTGTGACTTTAACTGCGTTTTTTTTTCTACCTGAGACGTTACCAAATAAATTCTGAAAATGGGAATTCGGTTTGCCTTTTTTGTCCGAGTTACTGGAAAGGTTGCTTCCTGGCTGGGCGTTTTTCTTAGTTTCCCAGTTCTTCATCATTATACAGTATTTATATTTCATTTTTAGGTGCCGCCTTTAAGGATGAAGTTCTGATCCGAAAGAGACGAGCTGGTAAGAGTTACTTTAGAAACTGTAGCCTGCGAGCATGCTCTGCGGGGCGCTGTGGCGGCGAGACGAAAAATGAACCCGCCGCTGCCAGAGCGCCCCGCGGGCTATAGAAACTGATGAAATAATTTCAAGCAGGGGTCCTTTTTTCGGCGCCTCTTTACCACGAGCCGGATCCAAAAAAGGTTATTAATTCCTTTAGGTTTCGTTGGAAGGTGATCCTTTTCTTTTCGGGTTGAGGTTCAGTTTAAGTTCGGTCATTGACCATAAAATATTTTACATTGCAGTTGGTGGAGGGAACAATGAAACGGAGCCAGCTAAAAACCAAACTTACACGCCAGGTAATGCCGAATCTTCTCAATAGATACGTTTGTGAACTTTTTTTTTTTTAAATTTCCAGCTGCCAAGCGTATTCCTGGCTTCCACACCAAGATTTTTTTTGTAAAATCACACTCGCCGCAGTCTTTGTTACCTTCATTTTCCTGAGAGGAGCAGTTCTGTCAGTTTAGCATTTGCCGCTTTCGCATGTCCCATAATGGCACCGTGTCTGCCCCAGTCATTGTTTCCAGTTTCTCCTAGGTATTACACACGTCCCAACAGAAATTAATAACAATGCAAAAGCAATTTTGGGCGGAAACAAGGTGTATTGTAGGCAGTGCGATAGTGGCGAATTGACTTTGGTTTTTCTATGATTGTGGCGTTTTTAAATTGTTAAAACTTGAGGAGGAATCGTGGTCATCTTTAATTGTTTTAAGTTCTGCCGCGTGGTTTGACTACACTTGCTTTCATATAAAATTTTCCTTTGAACCATTCCTTTCCAATTTATTGCATTAAATTATTGACAAGAATTTTTTGTTCACTGATTTTCCAATGCTAGTCTTAATGCGAGGAGTAGAAAGGTACTCAGCTTGATCGTGAACTAAAATTTGTTTAGAGCCATCCCTAAGTAGATGTCAATTTGTATTTAGGTGCTCCTGTGCTTCCATGTGATTTTGAAGAAGGGTTTTGCCAGTGGTTTCAATTAATAGATGATGAATTTCACTGGAAAAGGCAAAAAGGACCTACACCTTCCTCATACACTGGTCCTGATGTTGATCACACTACAGCAACAGGTCAGTAACGGGGTTACTCCGTTACGGGTGTGCGTGTGTGTGTGTGTATGTGTAAATTATTTGGAAAAAGTCGATATACATAGGAGTCTATAAGAGTCCAAATAAAACATTGTCTTGGCGTGTGTGTGTGTGTGTGTATGGGGGGGGGGGGGGGGGGGGGGGCTAGCATACCTACCCACTACTCTCTTCTTACCTGAGTCTCCCCCGCCCCCTTCCCGCCTCAAACGATCTAAAATCCCAGCTGCTCCATCATTGAGTGAAATGAATGTCTCAATGGTTTACCGCCAACATGTAACGGGATTTAGCGTGGTGGGTGTCCTGGCATACCTTCCTTACGCCAGAAACACAACCACGTTCTTGCGTTAGTCCCTTCCCGCCTTTAAAAGGTCTAAAATCGTAGCCGATCCCCCTCTGAGTAAAATGAATGCCTCAGTGGTGTACCGTCAAAATGTAGTTGTTTGGTATGGAATGATAAAGTTCTCACTAACAGATTGGCTTGTTTTTTTACCCAGTCAATGGAAGTTATTTATATATCGAGACGTCCCTCCCACGAAGACCTCTCCATTCCGCGCGGTTGGCCAGCCCAACTTTAGCTGCAGTGAACCCTAACTCCACTTGCGAAGTAAGTGTAACGATCTTTAAAATAACCGCCCTTCGTTTGAAACAGGATGTAAGGGACTTGAAAATGGCTTTATTTATTTTTGTGTGCCTGTAAACTTTTTGTTATTATTTGTGAGTCTGGATTACTGGCTGAGATGACAATGGGCTAAATTTTTTACAAATTTATTGTTTGTCATGTTTTTTATTTTGCTCTTTTTTCTGCTCATTTCGTATTTTACCTTAGGGAGACTATAGAGACTATTAAGTGATTTTTCTTAACAAATCTCGGGAACTTAATAAAACAAGAAGCAAATAACAGTTTAACATCATCGATCTTATGGGTTAATATTTCGCCCGTGTCCTTGCTTAATGGAACTCTCTCACTGAAGACCTACCGTACATATTTGATAAAACAAAATTTTTAGCGTTTCCGATACGGCGTTTATTCGAAGGCGGCCGTTGTCTTTTAAAATCACATTTCTTAGGCCCCAGAAATAATATACTTGATTACCAAGTTTTTCTTCTCGAATTATCTCCGCATTCTTCTGATTCGGTGCGACGTTTATTCGAGAGCAGTTTTTTTTGGTTCCGTCTGCAGTGTTTAATCGAGTAAATACAATGCTTTAAAATGGGTCTTTCGCCACTTGTGGAGTGTAGTCATTCACTTGTTTTTCCATTATTAATTCTCAGATGGAAATATATATTCACATGAAAGGCGGTGATATCGGAACAATCAACATCTACCAAGCGCCAGTTGAAGGTTTTGCAGTGAAGAAGTATTCTGTTTCGAGGCATCAGGGTTCAGAATGGTTCAAGAGACAGATAAAGTTTGATAGTGACAAAGAATTTCAGGTTTGTATGATGACTTGATTGAAGGAAAGATACAATCAAACCCTGTTAATAAGGACACTAAGGAGGCCATAGAAAGTGTCCGTATCAACGAGATGTTCGTATACAGTGGAAAATTCGCCGGAACCTTACTTCCCCTCCCCTAGCCTCACACGCAGGGGTTTTTAGGGGAGCTCGTGTTTCGTCCCTCCCCACATACTAGCTACCCTAAAAAGGCCCGCGTGGGAGGCTACCCCTCCCCCTCCTCTCTAAATAACGGTGTAGAGTCAACCATCTCTAAGACGGACCCTACGGGACTGGCCTTGTCTGTCCGTCCTAGAGAGGTGCTCGTCTTATAGAGGTGTCCTTTAAGGGAGAGTTGACTGTAAGTGTTTGTATATTTCCATATAGGTGATTATTGAAGGTATTCGTGGTAATGGTTACCAAGGAGACATCGCTATTGACGATATAACGTTTACACCGGGCTGCCGGAGACTGGGTAAGATAGGCGCGCTGCTTTTGTTTCTTGTATTCGCGACTAACAACACCCGATGAGAGAAACATCATTTTTTAACAGGAGAAGAATACAGCTTTGTTCTTATACAAGAAACTGCGCAGTTTAAGAGGAAGACAATCGGAGACTAAGCGGGGAAGGGGGCGGGGATTAACAGACGGGCGAAACCGTTGGCACTGAACGTCCTGACTGCCGAACCGGTTCTAGGAGCAGCAAAATAAAAAGAAACATTAATAGCAAACTGCAGCGGTTTATATTGACTAGGTGTGAGGCTCAGCTGGCAGCCGTCTTGACCGAACAAGCCTGCTCAATGAAAGATTGGTTATATGGCCAAAAAAATTTCTTTTCTTGTGAGACAAATCGGGCGATCCCGAGCGGTTATGACGGACTTATCCTTCCCGTTCGGGCAGCTAATGAAGACACATTATTTGCCTTATCGTACCCACTCGCGCAGCCAGTCATACAATCATTCCCGGTCGCAGATATTAGAGAAGGTTTCGTGGGCGTCTGCGTAGTACAAATTTAACTGTAAATTCCTCTTCAATCAGCGAAGAGGTACTATCGTGTACCTGCTTTAAAATGCCGGAAAGTGAGCATATTTATTTCTGATTTTGTTTAGCTCCTTCTTATGTACGTCTGACCGGAGGATCAGAGTTCAATAACGGCCAAGTGGAAATATATCATCAAGGGGCTTGGGGTCCGGTTTGCCGAGAGGGCTGGAGCCAAGAAGATTCATCAGTGGCTTGCCGAGAGCTGGGTTTTAATAAATCATTACCTCTTGGAAATGCAGGTAATAGCATTGCCACTCCGCTGTCGTTATTCTTAACTTGTTTTGACCTGTTCGAGTTTGTAGTTCAAGAAAGTTTCAGTTTATTTCCTGGGGCCTGATTATCGTGTTACAGTGTTTTCACCAAGACTGAAGTTTTAACGCTTTTCAAATAAGCAAGTAAAACTCCGATTTAACGAAAGAAAATGGACTGACTGGGGAGCTATATCCCGCATAACTATTCTTTTTTAGGCCTTTGGGCGAAAAGTTTCAACAAAATTTTCCCCCAAAGCTGGTATGCTTGTGTCTTGCGATCGAACTTTTGAATAAACATTTGATTGAATTTCTGATACTAGAAAGCTTATTGAATGTAAAAATCAATAATTTAATTTCGTGACATAATCGAGTTAGTATGGGCACATCTAGTTTGACTATACTTCTTTACGTACACTGATGCTCTTCATTGGTTTTCTCTAGGTTTACCCCTAAATAAAACATTTATAAGTACTGGACTGTACAATGTTAGCTGTGTTGGAAATGAGACCTCAATCAAAAATTGTCCTTCAGGAGTGTGGTCGAACAATATCTCATGTCCAAGTAATTCTTCAGCCTTAGTTTATTGTTCAGGTAGGGAAAATGTCTGTTTTTTCTTGCGTTGGCGGTGTTTCTCTTTAAAATATAATTGGCAATCCCGCCATTAAGTAAAAGCCAGTGTAAGCGTACTTCATATTTAATTTATTAGTTTACATATGGCTTAACGATGAAGACCTTCTTTTGTGTTATACAGAAGTCAGAAAAATCAAATCCTCTTACCTGTTATTATTATTATTATTATTATTATTATTATTATTATTATTATTTGCTTGGAAATACTTTTAAACGTTAGTAATTTGACTCTGAAAGTTTTGGTTAGTGTAGAACACGTCATTTTGTGATATTTTGTTTCCAGTTTTGAAAAACTCAGAATAAAAACTCATTTTCATGTCAATGGCTTCGCAATTAGCGTCGCTTTGAAACAGAGGCTTGGGTCAACCCAGAAATGGCCCATAATATTCACATTTAAGGCCTTTATGTATGTAAGCATTCGAATGAAAAATACTGTTTAGTTATTTTCTGTCACCTGATGTGAACTGAATGGACCCGTCTTTAGACAGGGATGAATGCGAGGAAAAAGACTGCAACTTTAAAAAGATAGGCTTACTTTTCATGTCCTCAGAAAACGCCAAAAAGTTGTTATTTTTTCCCCTCGATGGATTCATTTAAGTCTTGTGTTGCGGGAGTTATTTTTTCCAGAGAAATAAAGGTTCTTGCTTATAATTTAAACAAACTTATGACACCGTTTATAATCTCAACTCCACCGTGCGTCTGTTTTCAGGAATCCTTCCCGTGTGTCCTCTTAAAACTCACTTTTATTGTCCAGCGGACACCAACAGTAACAAAAAGTGTATCTCACGGGCGCAGCTCTGTGACTTTACCAAAGACTGCTGGGATGGCTCAGATGAACTTAATTGTGATAACTACACTCGCTGCGATTTCAATGACACAAATCTCTGTGGCTGGCTCCAGGCCAAGAACGACCAGATGGACTGGATACGACATCGTAAAGACACTCCTTCTCTTCGTACAGGTAAAAAAAAAAAAAGAGTAATAAGGGCTTTTCTCCGTGAATACCGTCTGTTTTGAACATGGATCCAGCTCTTTGGCCCTCCAAATTAAGCGGAGTTTAACCTGTTATTTAATTTAAGCGAGACCAGTATAAACCAGCTTTTTTCAAAGTCTCGCAGAACTTGTGTAAAATTTGACTGAGTATATAATAAAGCGACGTAGCTTTCTACTAAGTCAAAAGAAGATTTGTTTAGTTGCATTGCATGTCACTCTTGATTCTGAGTCCTGCCTTCTCTTTCTTCGGACTCATATTATTTCTTTGATCCTAAGGTGATAACCAGCGTAGCAGGCGCTTGGAAGGACTGGGCCCAAGAAGAACGGGCGCGCGAGAGGGAGACACGTGCACCCGTTTTTCTTGCGCCCACTACTTCAAGCGTCTGCTACGCAGGCTAGAGGTGATTCATACAATCGATTTTGTATCTGTTGTTAATATTTGTAATAAATATTTCAATCGTTGTTGATTTTGTAATCGCAGGCCCTTCTACTG
Source organism: Porites lutea (assembly GCF_958299795.1). Lineage (NCBI taxonomy): Eukaryota > Metazoa > Cnidaria > Anthozoa > Scleractinia > Poritidae > Porites > Porites lutea. The sequence goes on from NC_133202.1 coordinate 54,390,163, forward strand.
ATCACCTTGGCAGTCCTTATTCTTACTATTTGTACATTGAGGTGTCTGGTCGTCAAGGAGGCGAAAAAGCCAGGATACTCACCACTCCACGATTCCAAGGCAAGTACGGTGAAACCCCTCTCCATGGACACCTGCTTAAAACGGACACCCTTATACAGCTGACTCTCTCCTAACGGACACCTCTATAGGACCGACGTCTCAGCAAATCGGACACCTTGAGTTACTACAGATACAGTAGTAAATTTGATTTTGATCAGCTCGTCTTTGGGTGTTTGACCCTTGAAACAATACTTGAATATAATTTTATTCTGGGACTTTCATGAATGATCGTGAGTTTTCTTAATTAGGGTAACCTTTTTACAGGGAGTAGTAAGATTCTAAATAGATCTGTGGAAAGCTGAACGTAACATGTTCCCACGATACGCTGGAATAGAGAATGACTCATTAGCCACGACACGTGGCGCTTTATTTTGTCACATTGGACCTTGCAGCTCATATGGCGCTCACGTTTTGCCCTTCTTGTTTTTTCCCCTCTGTTTTACAGGGGACAACAACGGTCTCTGTAAAGTGCGGTTCTATTACCACATGTACGGACCCGGAATTGGAACTCTCCGAGTGTTAGCCGCTGACCGGTACTCCTCTCGTACCTTGTGGAGCAAGTCGTTTTCACAAAACGTCAATTGGATAAGAGCGGAAGTACAACTAGCCAACATGTCCTCTTCTTTTATTGTAAGTTTGTACTTGTTTAACAAAAGCTGTGGAATCGCAAGGGCGATAACTTCAGCCTGGTTGTCATCTTCTTTTGATTGCCACGGGCACTGAAAAAAATACAATACAATGTAATACAACAACTTTTATATAACATGATGAGGATTAAAGCTGGGTAGCTTGCGGGGTGTTGTATAATATAGAGTAACTATTTCTTTAAAAGGAATATATGGCTAGACTTGAAAAAATAAATAGATAAATAAAAACTACACAAATATGTCGACCAAACTTGGTACATTGTTTCAACGATAAAAAAGAACAAAACGCTGCAAATTCCTGCTTTTACTGGGCGCGGTTACATTTCCCTCGACAGTCAAAGTGGTCTTTTCTTTTCTTCTAGGAACCGGGCCTAAAGGTTTTTTGTTCTTTTAGAAATAAGAATCGTGAATCTGCTAATAATTTAAATTGTTTCATTTTGAATGGAAATGTATGAAGTGTTTTACTACCAAGAACAGTTTCATTTGGTTTTTTCTTTCATATTTGAATTTGGTAATCCCAGTGAGGTTTAAATAAAAAAAAGCCTCAATTTGCACAAGAAAGCAAAACCCTGAAGAATTCTGCTAGTAGTAGTAACATGACGCCATCTTACAAATGGTCTATTTGTGTGAAGACAGAGGATCAAACGTCTTTGACGTGGATTGTTTATCGTCAGCCACAAGGAATAGAGATTGTGCTTTTGTCGTGTTAAGGCGTTTTTTATTTCATCAGGTGATGTTTGAAGGCGAGCATGGCGGAAGGCATCCATATGGTGACATTGCAATCGATGATGTGTCCTTTTCTCCTGAGTGCAGACCCTCGCGTCATGGTAGGTTGATGAGCCATCCGTCTTTTATGTCCTAGTCTCCGTACATCCTTCCCTGGATACCTGTTCTAATTGGCATGTTTAAAAAATTAAAAGGCCTGTCAAGATTGCTTTAAAAACTTGAGTATCTGTTTAAAGTTACCGGAAAACGTTCTTGTAAAAACTTGAGCAAGTATCCCTTCTCTTTCGTTTGCATTCATCATGACCATTATCAAGATGGGGAGTTTATTGGAACACACCACAATACTCGGCAGGCAATCGGAACAATACCGGTATGTCAGGTCAAATGTCGACTTAAACGCTTAAAACTCACCTCAGGGTAACCATGGCAATGATAGCTTCCGCCCCTTTTCCCTTGGCCTCCTCCCTTGATAGCGAAATATCAAGCCGCATTGTTGCGTAACTTCCCCCTATTCCTCCCTCTTCCCGCTCTTTTATAACTTCCACCTTCCGCCCTTTCCTCGCCCAAAAAATTTGGCCACGTATTAAGAAAGGCTTGTTAATTGAGAAAAACTCGTGGATACTTTTTTTTAGTATATGGTTGCTTGGGTGTACGATTTTAAACCCCTGCCCATTTGCTCTTTTAAACGACTTCCGACTGTTAAATATCCTATTTTCGATTTTAGAAAACGTCTCTTGCAAGGCGGGAACTTTCCATTGTGGTAGTGGAGAATGTATTCCGTTATCTCTTCAGTGTGACTTTAACGACGACTGTTTTGACGGAACTGACGAGCTTGACTGCGGTAAGAAGTTATGTTACATCATTTGTGTGTTATTTCAACGTTCTCTACAATTGTACGCGCGCGGGACTCAAAGGTGAAACAATGGCCGTTTTTATGCTAGAGACGTAAAAGTCGTCTAGACGCTTTATTGTCTGAGACATTAAAGTCGTCTGCAGTAAAAACATGACGCATAAAAATAAACGAAAAATTGAAAAAAAAAAAAAAAGCCAAAACACTGCCTCTGCTTAGTCGTTTGTGGAAGAATTGGACATAAATACGTGACTCGTGTTTACGGCGTCCCGTTTTTATACTACACGCACTAAGCGTCTGGGACGTTGAAGTCGTCAGTTAAGTGGGTCTGAACGACGCCCTTAAAAGAGGTCGTTAATGTCGTCTGACGTTAAATGTGTCTGTCTTGATAACCGTTTTTACGCTAGCGTCTGTAGCACAAAAAACGGCCAATAAAGAGGAATTTCTCCTTCCCAACATCTCTTTCCAATCCTTGCGTAACGAGACTGGTTGTATTCCGATAATTCTTGGTGCTCGACATAGAAACGTGAGACTTTTTATTTTTGTCCTTGGCTTCAAAACCAAATTATTATCGTTACTGTTATTTTGATTTGAACAGGGCTCGATACTCCCGGGCGTTGTGATTTTGAGGCGGATCTGTGCCACTGGCAAAATATGACTGATGATCAATTTGACTGGCAAAGACACTCTGGAAATACTCCTTCCGTAGCGACTGGACCTATGTATGATCACACCATTGGTTTTGGCGGCTCAGGTACGTTTCGTTTCATACTACGCTTTCTGACGAATACATGTAATCGAGTCAACACTAATTCGGACATTTTTGATTACCGGGCATCGTGTGGACATGGCCTTAAACTACCGTGAAGAACGGTTTAAAAAAGATATGGTTTCGGACAGCGGACTTAGTGGTTTCAGGTGGACGGACGGCCGATTCGTTTACAAATAGATCTGATGTGGTTTGATGAACATCCGAGTGCGTGTGGATAGGCTGTGAGTGTTAGGCCCCTTCCACACCATTTTTGAAACCGTACATTTGTTTACCCAGATTTCGTTTGAAAAAGAGCCTCAAACCACTCTGGAGATCGGTTTGAAATATGCGGTTTTGGTGGGCGGATTCACTGGATTCATTTGGACGGAGGCCGGTTCGTTTAGAAATATATGCGGTTTCAAAAATATCCGATTTCGTGTGGTGAATGGGACCTGAGTGTTCAAACACATACAGCGGATTTGAGAAAACGGCAATGAATTTTTCTGTTCACTTAAAAATATGTGCGGTTTCAAGAAAGGTCATCACTAGACTTCTTCGTAGCTCAATGTTTAGAGCATCCGACTAGTGTCTGGAAGGTCGTGGGTTCAATTCCCATCTAGAACTCCCAATATTTTTTGAGTTCTTCTCTCCACACATATTCTATTTATTAAGAAAGAAAAAAGGCGTTTATTTGGTCTTAAAGTAACTTTGAACAGGATTACTATTACTACTATTACTTCTACTACTTCATTTCATTACAGGACATTATTTGTACATCGAAGCGTCTTCTCCGAGAAAATTTGGCGATACAGCGCGGCTTATCAGTCCTCAATTTATGTGGAAGAATGTAGTTAATTGTGCTGTAAGTATCCTCCGCTCGAAATTTTGATACGGTGATTTATTTGTTTTGTTCGATTGACTCTTTTTAAATAGCTTAATTTTTTTTACATCAATTGAAGTCCATAAATACTCTCTTTTTTCTATAACAATCTATTTTATGAGAATATCGAGGCTGAAATTTGCGAAATTTTAAGAATATTTTGAGAATAAACCCCAGGCTGAGATTTTGAATAGGATATAATTTTGTGTGTTCAAAAACTGTAAATACATTACAATTATATGTTTTCAACTTATTCCATTCTCTAAACGGCAAAACTTGCCACCAAAACGAACAACTGCACTAACTATAATTGATACCCCAAGATATTCTAAAACGGAAATGTCATAAGCTATGATCTAAGAATAATACAAGAATATTTTCAGCCTAAAATCGGTAGAAAAATTGGAATATTCAGCCTGGGCCGGAAACAGCATTCTTATATATATATATAAAAAAGTGTGTAATTCACCAGTTTTGTTATTAAACATTTTATTTAGGCATCAAAAACTGTTTCCTTGCAATGTAAGGCAAGGATGGACATAGATTGATGAAGCCATCGTTTTTATGCTACACCTAGAAAAATCACCACAAAATTTATTATGGTTTATAGTGTTCCCAGATCAAATTTGTTCGAAATCTTCTTCGTAACTCTAACTGGTAAAAATAGCCATATCCTCGTGACGTAGCCCCTTTTAAGAATCTTTGCTGGAAAGTCAGCGTACAAGGCACATCATCAACGCTATATTAGATGAAACAGCTGTGTGTAAACTTTGCGGTGCTGTGTCGGGTGATACAAAACTTCAGGGTTCATTTAAACCCTCTCATTCGTAGACAAAGTTATGGCAAAATTATTTATCACTTTTAACTTTAAAATCTGTAGGCAAAATCCTGTGATTTTACCATTCCAATGAAACTTCTTTGACACCATTTTTACATAATACTATCTGTTTCTAAGAATTATGGAAAAAGAAGTTTGATTTTGTTTGTGCATCTTTTACTTTACGAGTTCAAGGGTTAAACTGGAAATTTCCTTTCTTTTTAGCTTCGGTTTTATTATCATATGAAAGGGTTCTTGGGTTACAACACAATAGGAAGACTGCGTGTGCGTCTAAAGAACTCGATCACGGGTGTCGAGTCTGCTCCTTTGTGGGAACGATCTGGTCACCAAGGAGACCAATGGATCCGAGCTGATGTTGCCATAAATACGTCCTGGCATGTGACCCAGGTAGGGTCGTGTTTTTTTCGATAAGTTCAATTTATTTTACCCCCAGCTGAGTTGGACTTCGGACCTCAACTGTTCTTCATTATTTCCTAAGAGGTTAAGCAGATTTATAGCATCATCCCGACCCAAATTTCTCCTCCATCTCGTTATCCTCATCGTTATTTTCGACGTCCCGTGGATCTCGCCCCTATTTTGCCTGGAAATCCCGATCCGGGCTTAAAATAAGGCAAATCCCTTATCCCGTAAAACCTGTTGTGGACCTTCAACGTGACGACAGTGACCAAGTGCAGGTCTAAAAGCCGACTTGACCAAACCGGGAGTGAAAAACTGATCACCAGAAGTAGCGTTCAGTCCTTCCCGCTCGCTTAGTATTTTAAATCTGCCTATTTTCAACGCCTGGATGTAAAAAGAGTGAGAGAATTGTTGGGGTAATTCCTGTAATGTCCTTATTAATTTATGTTCTTCAAACCTGGACGCTTGCCTTCCTACCCATTGTTTGTAGTTTTAAGTTCCAATTTGATCAATCCTTCTTCCACCAGGTTATTTTTGAAGCCGTGAGAGGACTGACATACTACGGAGACATTTCAATCGATGACATTTCTTTCTCGCCAGAGTGCTACATCTCAGAAGGTGAGAGAAACTGTTTTGCTCTCATTCTCACTCTGGCGTAAGTGATTTAGTAGGATTTGAGGATTTGTTACTTTCGTGAGCTTTCATGTATTTCCTGACATGCCCTAAAACTAAAATACTCTCTCTGTCTCAACCGGCCTATGGTGTTTACATATCTCAACTGGTGAGGTATGGCAAGGTTTGCACGTCAAAGGTGGACTTTGTTGATGGACTTTGCCGACTTTCTTCGTGTCTAAATCAACAAGGCTTTAAATCCACTCTACTTCTCAAATCCTTAAACAAGTTCTTCAAGCGCTATGGGGTTATCATCGATACGTATCAAATTGAAACTACACTGCGGGAGACGAGACTGGCACTCAACGGCTGAATGGTGTTGCCATATCCTTTGTTAATTTAATCGTTTTATGTTCCTTTCAGTCAGTGTAGGTTATGTGTGCGCACGCGCTATTTAAATATGCACGCGCTTTATTCACGTATTTGATTGACGTGTACATTTAGTTCGTTATTTAACCCTTTTCCCACTCATACATTTTGTCAGTGACTGTACTCACATTGTGAGTTGCTTCTCATAAAATTTTCTACAATTAGTATAGGATTTAATAGAGCCGGAACCATTTGTGGAATTGCACACATTTTACGCATGTTACTGACGAACAGTTACGACGTTTTAGATATTTCGAGCAACAACGATTTGCCATCTGTCCTCTTTGAATCATTTTGCCGCTGATTTTCTCTAGTGAAGTTTCGTCAGCTAAACATTGCGTCTTTGTTGCGGTCTTCTTGAAACTATATCTATCGGACGTTGGCTTGATCCGTTGTACTACAGTTTTTATCGAAATGAGCAAGGCCAAATGGCCCGCCCTTTATCCCCATGAAAACAAGGGCTTGGGATAGTGCATTCACTACGATTCCCATCACGCGTGACCCATGTTAATGCTTCTCAGCTCATTATATATAGAGGAAGGCACCTTTTAGTATGGAGGAAGGCATTTGTTAGTACGCAGGAAAACATTTTTGTATATTAATAAAGGGAAGGCAATGAAAAGGCACTTGCTTGGTACTGATTAGGCATAAATTCGGAGTAAAAACTACATAGTATACTACTTCCCTCCCTGCCAAGTTAAAGTAGAGTCTGATCCAGCAAAACTGATCAGTGACAATTCAAGCTCTGACACCGAGGATATTGACAAAAATTCGGGACTCTTGAAAAGCCCATATGTGATCATTTTTCTTGGTTTAATGGGATAATAAAATAAAATATTTAGGGCACGACTTCCAGTGAGCAACATTTAAAATAAACGCCTCCCAAATGATCGCCTTCTCTCGAATAATCACCCCCTTTTTGTGCAAAAAAATAATAATCGGCCCCGGCTATTATTCGAGGAAATCCGGTACTTCAAACTTTAAGTCTTACCGATTTATTCATTTTGAAGGTACAGATGGGATATTTGCTTCAAGACTAAAACTGCCCGGATTAAATGAGTTTTATCGAGACCCCTTTTGTATCTATGATGTCCTTTCCCGTTGTTGTCATCTTCAAAAATTGAATTTTTTTACTCCTTTTCTTCTCCTTTCATCGACGCTGATGTATTGCTAACTGGATGTTTTCTTACTTAGCTGTCCACATCTACAAAAACTATGATGTTCGCTTAGTAGATGGCGTAAAGGGCTCTTTTGAGGGACGCGTAGAGGTGTACCGTGTAGGATCCTGGGGCACTATTTGTGATGACGAATGGGGGCTCAGCGATGCCAACGTGGTGTGTAAGCAGCTGGGGTACGCAAGCGCGATAAACGCCCATGGAAAGTCGTATTTCGGCGAAGGAACAGGACGAATCTGGCTGGATGACTTGGCATGTATGGGAAACGAGACCAACATTGGTCAATGCTTGCATAGGGGTTGGGGAAGCCATGACTGCACGCATAAACAAGATGCTGGTGTTGTATGTGACAAAGGTAAAGTAGACGCTTTCCAACATTTCATAATTTGTTATTAGGGAGCTTAAGCAACCACGACGACAACTACGACGGCAAAGCGGGAAAACATTTTGTTTTATGAGAAAACAGCGACTCTGCACGTGCATTATGCTTTTTAGGCCATTGCATCAGTTTGTTTCTTTTTTTACTTTTTAGATGGCGGTAGTGTAACTAGAGCAATAAGGCTTCTCCGTAACAACTCAAAACTCAGTGGACAAGTCGAAATATATCACAGTGGCTCGTGGGAAGCGATCTGTTATGATAAATGGGATATCCATGACGCATCTGTGGCATGCCGACAGCTTGGTTACTCAGGCGCTACCGGAATCACACGCGAAACTCCCAGGGCCTCTCCTGTAAATGGCTTGAACAACTTGCATTGCAAGGGTAACGAAAATGCTTTGGGGGACTGTGTACCAAATTGGACACCGGAAAGATGTGACTATGGATTCGCCGGAGTTACCTGTTCTGGTATGGTTAACTTTTTATTGTTAACAAGCACAATCTTTCTTCTTCTATTTTGCGTTTTTTTTTGCCACTTATACAGGTAGGAGTTTTTTTAAAAATACTTCATGGAAGGTCTGCGCGTACAAGTTTAGGGACTTTAAGATCCAACGACGCGGACGACAACGAGAATGTCAAAAAAATAATTGGTTTAATTAGCAAAACAACAACTTCGCACGTGCATCACTCTTTTTTGTACGTTTCTTTCCCGTTTTTGTACGACTACGACGTGAAAATGCCTAATTTCGCGTTTTATGGAGGACGTAAACAAGCAACGACGAAATTGCATATCTCTTTCTGAGCTTGAATATGGTCCCTTGAAATTCAGCTTTAGGAGGGTTCGCCTATAACTGGCAAAGTAAGTGGGTAGGAATAATCGCTATTAAGGCTGAAAGAACGCAAATTCACTTTTTAAGCGACGTTCTAGTCGCCGTCGCGTCGTTGGATCTTAAAGTCCCTATTTACGCACGAGTTGTTGACGCGTCAGAAATCGTGAAATCCATTTATTTTGTACATTGTTCGTTGAGGAATTACGCTCGTCCACCAAAAAAATGATTTATGTTATAGCACAAGGAACTGCCGAAGGCAACATTCGTCTGCGTGGTGGTAGCTCTGAGAATGAAGGACGTGTTGAGGTGTTCCATCAAGGGGAATGGGGAACAGTTTGTGATGACAATTGGAAAGAAGAAAACGCTCATGTTGTTTGCTATGAACTTGGTTTCACAAGCGTAAGGAAGGCTCTTCAGAGTTTTGGGCCTGGAAGCGGCCGTGTTTGGATGGATCAAGTGAACTGTAATGGCAGCGAATCAGCTTTTGTTGAATGCCCTAACTCTGGCTGGGGTAACACTGCGTGTACCCACCAAGAAGATGTTGGTGTAATATGCTCAGGTAAGTTTTTTGTCAAATTTGGCGTTAAACTGTAGCATGAGATACCGTGTAGCTTCCGAAATAACCCAAAAGAGAAATTCGCCGACTTCTCCGAGATATTTTAGTAAAAGAAAATGACTATCATGGAGAAACACCTATCATTATACAAGATTCAACTGATTTTCCTCTCAAAATTTAAAGCTATACTTACTCCGTGTTTAGGTAATAATATTAATTAACTGTCCCTCCTAGATTAGCTGTTAAAATTTTGTTGTTGTTGTTGTTGTTTTTTAAACCAACACTGACTTTTTTGCTTGGATCAGTCTTACGCAACCGCGTTCCCAGGGTTCCCTCCTACCAGTCTCACTCAGCAGCATAGTAGAGAACCCTGGGAGCGAGGCTGGACAATAGACTGCGTTTAGTCTGTTATTTTCGTAAAGTTTTGTTATTTTTAGAGCTCCTTGTGATTGGCCTTGACAATAATGAAAGGCAGCGATCTCGTGAAAAATAATCATAATCTGACCTGTACATAAAAACTGGAAAAGTGAAGAGAAGAAAGTAATTAAAGAGAAAAATAAAACGCTTTCTTTTTGCTTTTTATGGAACGTATGCTTCTGAAATGGTTCTAACCGTATTATAAACAGCAATAAAATCGGCCATATTGTGACGAGAATTTTTGCAGGCTCAGTTTTCGTGAAAATACCTGACTTCATTTGAAAAATAGTTTAAAACACCATTAACCATGTGAAAGTAGTGTTTTTTATTCCTTAGACGTTAGAATTAAACCTCGTTTTTACTATTTTGTTATCAGATGAGGCCTACGTCGGATGTTACAAAGATACGGTCAATCACGTGATGACTCATGAACTGACTGCAGCAAGTAAGTGCTAGGAATTAACGAACGTGTACTTGATTTGGTACGCTTCACTGAACCCAGCGTGGTCGAGTGCAGATCAACATGCCGGACTTTCGGCGATCCTGGGGTCGCGTCCCAGTAGCAGAGATTTTTTCTTGGAAATCCTGAGTTTACTTCCTCGTGCCTGGGAAGAGGATGAGAGGATGGAGGGGGGGGGGGGGGGGGTGGGGGGAAGGTGCAGCTTGCCCGAATGGTCAGCACGTCGCGCTTGCTATCCACGGGCGGTCCCGGCTTCTAGCCCCTCTCTGACAACAAACTAGATTTGCTTGTTTTGTCGTCCCAAATTAAATCCACGGCCACACTTGCAAATAACCAACTGGTTTTCCCCTGCAAGTGGGGTTCCTGTTATTGGTTCTATTTGGTTTATTTTCTTCTATTCATTTGAGTGGAGTGCCTGCAGGACAGCTGGAAAGATAAGTGCACTTCCATTGTAAACGGACCGTTACCTTTACCTATATAGCCAACCGCCTGCCTCCGGCCAGTTGGTCAGTATTTTAAACCCTGTTATTATTTGTTTGTGATTATTTGAGTTTAGAGCATGTTTCTTTAAGACTTTAAAATGCTCCATTATCATTTGCTTTATTTCTAAAACTTAGCACACTGGTAAATGTGAGAGACATTTCTTCTCGTTAATATCAGTCAACTACTGAAAATCAATTCAATCGCTCTGCAATGGCTCTTTGACATCGTTAAGCAACATGTTCATTCTACAAATATTTCAAAACTACAGCGACAAGTTTTGCAGTGAATCAAACATGAAGGTATTTGAGGTGTAGTCCCTTTAACTCTGATGCCATGGAATAAGACCCATAGATATCTCCAGTGGTGTACATGAAACCACTATAGCAGCTGTTTCCGGAAGGCGAGGACAGTCGCCATTATATCTCTCTACAGAGAGAGCTCTCTTCCTGTTTCCTTCAACATGAATTGCGTGCCATTTACGGTAGTCCTTACTTCTTTTAGGTATGACTCCAGTAAAATGCATTCGTCGGTGTCAAAGCAAAGGATACCCTTACGCGGGTTTGGAATGGGCCAATGAATGCTATTGCGGGAGTCATGTGAGTAGCAGTCAACGGTTACATTTTTTAGAGTATATGGTCCATGCTCATCTTGAACACAGAAATAGAACTCCAGGATAATGGATCCAGCTGTCTCAATCAAAGAATTTACTAGACACCCTATAACACCGTCTGGCTTGTTGCTTAATTCACAAAAGTTCTATGTTGAAGAGATATTTCTCATTTCACCTAGACTGAACGATGTAAAGGTCTTAGGTACGTTGCGCATCACTGCCACTACCACGCCCACCACCACCATCATTATAAAGACTTTCTTAATGTGCTAAAAGCCTAGTTTACATGGAGTGTAAACTAATTGTGGACACCTAACTTACTAACCGCCTGAAAAAAATCAAACAAACAAATAAACAAACTTGGAAACCTAGCCCGTGCCATGTACTATTCTAAGAGTTACACTTTTGACAGTTCCTGGGAGCTTCTCAATGTCCACTTTTCTCACCTGGTTGTTAAAAGACCCAAGTGTTACAGAACTCGTAATGCGCATACTTAGTTTGGAGAATATTACAGGACCAAGATATCTAATACTGTGTTTCGCATACGTGGTAGTATTTATTCTTGGAATCATAAAATTGTCTGAATTTTTCAGTTTGTAACTTCGGTTGCTTAAATTAAAAATATCGGATTTATAACTAGGGCATAAATTATACTTGACTTTGTACACTATTGTTGCTATCTCCTGCAGCCTTCCGTTTAGCAGGGCAGGGCTATTGCATAACAGATAATATTCTTACGTTAAGCGTCTTACGATTTTTCCGTAAGGCAATATGTACCGAACGTAGCTTGAAGGAGATGACTGGATTACACATTAAACAATCGTTTGCTTCTTTTGTAGTATGACCGATACGGTAACGCAACATCCTGCACTCTTTCATGCTTTGGAGATGCTTCTAAAATTTGCGGAGGTCCTTGGGCGCTATCTGTCTACGACACAAGTGGGTAGCTTCGTTGTCTTACTTCTGCCGTTCATTTCATTATTTTCACCGTGCAAGGGCAGGGCAACACAGTAACGTCTACGGTTGTGTACTAATCGCTGCTGGTGGCGTAGCCCAAGACCTTGTTTACACTAGTCTTCCACGCAGGCTTTTTAGGGAGCTTCTATCTCGTCCCTCCCCACAAACGCCTGCTCAACTGGGGAAGGACGAAATACCAGCTCGCCTAGAAACACCTGCGTGGGAGGCTGCGTTTACACGAGTCCGGACAAATTTTTGAACTGACGAAATTTTTGCCTGTGCAACCCGTTAACACGGAATCGTTCAAATTCTGTTACAGATTTTTGTACTATTTTCACGAGTATAAACTTTTTTTGATCAAAACGTGCACAATACCGCGGGTCCCGAGTAAACGAAAGGCAGATCCGCGCAAAAATTTGTGCCGACTCGTGTAAACAGGGACTGACAAAACAGCTCACATTTCTCGACGCCACTTTTGGTTTTTCCGTTCGGGGAACGAGTACAGATATTCCATACTGATGACTTGTCACTACCAAAATCTGAAACTCTCTTCTGTTAAATATACCTCATTCCAGGTCTTTGTCATTGTTTAAGAAGAATCTCAAAACTTTTCCAAACACTTCGTTAAGAGTAATTCTTTAGTTTATTATTTTCACAGACTTTTTAGTTTATTAGTTTTTCATTGTGATTTTATCATTCTTAGTTTTTAGCATATTAGTTTTACTTAATTTTTATTTAGTCTTTGTGAAGCGCCTCGAACAACTAATAGATGTGTTATAAATGCACAATTATTATTATTATTATTATTATTATTATTATTATTATTATTATTATTATTATTATTATTATTATTATACTATTATCTGGGTTTGCATGTGATTGGTCGTACCTCGAGGAAAATTTCCTTCAACCAATCAGAAGCACAACCCAGATCTGGGTAGTGACAATTCATTAGTGTGGAATTTCTGCAGTCGTTCCACAGACGTCAGTGGTGGCGTGGCGAATTATCGGTTGTTTTCTCTGGTTCCTGGCAAAGGGGACCCTTTTAATATATATAAAGCAATTTAAATTTAAGCGGAAGTGAACTCAATTTCTTTCATGCGGTTACTGGAGAATGGCTAAGGAGTTCCGTGTCTTTGTTTGAGCTTTGGGGAAGAGAAATGAGTAGTTAAAGATTTCATCGAGCATTTTTTGGCGTAATTATTTGAAACGAGCTAGACAAGTCAAACCAAAGAGAATTTAAAGTAAGTATCAAGGTTATCCCGAGTGGAAGCCAATAGCTACATGATGATTCTGGTTGTAAGATGCATAGGATCTTTACAGTAGCACTAAATAATTATCTCGTATCGTTTATCAGTCCTTGATGATATTGCCGTATTTTCTCTTTTAGATCCAGCGATTATACCAACTGGGGTTCCAGGACACTCAGCTGTAACCCAAAGTAAATAAGGCCTCTTTTTTTATATTGTTTTAACAACCCACTGGTCTTAGAAACTCCCGGTTCCCGGTCCTCTCTCTATCATTTCAACTCGTACAACCACCAGGCCCTTAGTTTAGTGGAAGGTTTTTCTTACGCTTTGCAATGTCAACAGGAGCAAAACTGAAAACCACGAACAAATATCGTACGTACGGTGAAAGGTAAAAGGGGAACACTTAATTCTCTCCTAGCATTAAACAAAAACTATTATTATAAATATTATTATTATTTTTCTATTTATTTGTTTTTCTCTATTTTAAGGCTGCACTACACTTTCTCGTTTTTGGTTTTTCAACTTTCGAAGTACACTGACTGACAATTATTACCGCGGAGATCACCGATCTGGCTGGATATCAACACCAAATTTTCCTTCCAATTATCAGGATAACACGGACTGTGTCTGGGTGTTAAAACTCCTGCCAAATACACAAGTCAGAATTACGTTCAAGAAGTTCTTGACAGGTGGGTTTTGTTCATCGGCAACGGTAACGAGAATGTCAAAACAGCAATAGGTCTAGGCCCTGTTTACAAGGAGGGAGTGTAACCCTGGTGCTAGGGTTACTCTTGCACCAGGGTTTCCCTAGCACTCGCACAGTTCTTCCTCTTTACACGACGTGTTTACAAGCAGGTAGGGTTACCTCAGCGCTAGGGTAACCCTACCTTAGTGCTAGCTAGGGTTACGCTACCTGCCTTGTAAACGCTCTGCTTGGGATAACTTGCCTAACTTACCTACCTGGGACAACTTTCCTCCGTCATGTGTGACCTACCCTGGGTACCAGAGGTTTTTCTCGCGTGCGGCGGGAATCTATAAAGACTTGACAGAAACCAGAAACCGCGCTAGAAAAGTCTCTGGCACCCATGGTATGTGTAACCAGTAATCCTGACAATTTGAACGGAGTTATCCAATTTCTGAGCTAAATTATAAACATCTGAAGAGTATAAGTATAAGGTATTTTCCGTATTAGATGACAATGTTTTCCCTTTTTTTTTTCGTAAATTTAACGTGGTTCCATAGACAACTTCAAGTTTTATTTCAATCTTGGACGTTACAAAGAATGACAAACATGACGAAACACGTCAGCAAAGCTGGTAAAGTTCACACGGGTGATAGGGTAACCCTACCTGTGAAATTTGCTTGTAAATCAGAGCTATCTTTAATCCGCTTGCTAGGGTAACCCTAGCACAAGAGTAACCCTCTTGTAAACAGGCCCTTAGATAAGCAAAACAACAATTTTGCACGTACATCCCGCTTTCTGTATATTTCTTTTTCTTCGTTGCACAACTACGACGTGTAGCTGCCTAATTTCACGTTTTGTGGAGGACGTTAGCACACGGCAACGACTCTTTTTTTCTTTTCCTGAACCTCAAGTCCGTCCTTTAGAATTCAACTCTAGAAAAGTTCGCCCACATTTGACGAACTGAACGAGATGGAACAAGCGCTATTAAGCTTGTAACAGCGCGTATCGTTTTCGTTTACGTTGTTGCTTGAGCTTTATTAGCAAAACGACAGCATTGCGCGTGTATTGCGGCACTTACTGCATGAAGACGACACGAAACCTCCTGATGCGACGTTTTATGAAGGACGTTAACAAGCGGTGCAAATGTTCTTTTCTCTTTTTGAACTTGGTTGCAGTCCTTAAGAATTCATCTCCAGGAAAATTCGTCTACATTTGGCAAATTGAGCGAGGTTAAATAAACACGATAGAGTTTGAAATTATACATATTAATTTTTTTAGTAACGTTTTTACTGTCGTCGTCATTGTGGTTGATTTAGCTCCCCAATTACTTACTCGTCACCAACTATCGACTGATCCGCAGAGCCAGCTGTTTAAAGCTGAAAACGACCTATTTGGGTTATTTGGGTTATAATTAGGCAATGTTCAGAGCGCTATTTTCACTGGGAATTCTTTTGCAAATGCTTTTAAAAATGTTTTCTAAATATACATCTGACCCCCGCTGTTCAAAAGGTGGCAAACTAATTTATCCGACATTTACCTTTGTGGTATTATGACGGATGAGCTGCCTTATGACTGAGTTATAAATTTTCATGAAATTAGCTTTTTTCTATGCGGTTTGGTCGGCTAGGCTTTCCGACAACGTTGATTCCAAAATCTGTATTGTGTATTAACGAACTTTTAATCTACATGAACATGTATGTTTGCAAATGTTACCAAAATTATAAATGTTGTTTAGTCAACAGTCTTCGTTGTGTTTACTTTTTTGTTAGAACCCCATTATGACTTCGTGGAAATTCGAGATGGCGAGAAATACTATTCGCAGCCGTACCTTACGCCCGTTCCCGGAGGATTTAATGGAAATCTGAGTCTCGGTACAAGTGTAACGGCGTCATCTAATGTTATGTGGATCAAATTTCATTCAGATGGGTCGGTCAGGCGACAAGGGTTCAACTTGACCTATGAAGCAGTAGGTAAGAACTTTTCCCGTTTTTCTTCACTTGAAGAAATTCATTAAGCTAAGAAAGAACTATTTTGATTCATGCGTTTCCGTTCGTTTGACCCACCCCTCCAGCAGGCTATTTGTTTTTTGAAAGAACAGATTTTTTTTCACTGTAATCAGGCGTAGAAAGAAAAAGTAGAGAAGGAGACCCAAGGTCAACTACTAAGCTTTTGGTCTTGGATGACTTAGAATGGGATGGAAAGGAGTAACGCAAGACACGCATATAAATAGGAAGGGCCTGTGACTTTCTTTCTAACGGAAATCCCCACCCTTTTATACACCTAAAGCCTGAAAAAGGTCCCCCGGAGTATCCCCGGAGGCATTAAAGATATGTCTGGAAGGGTCGAAAATGCCTGCAGTGCAGGTCAATTTCCAAAGAGCAATGCAAGCGCTGGGACAACGATGTCGAGTGGTTTGTTCGCCACTTTGAGATGTACTTTATTTGGAAAATCTGGTTGGTATAATTCACGAGCGGTAATGAACTGGGAACAGCCAGGGACTGGCTGACTTTCATTTCCACACATCCTAAAAAACTGCAAGGATGACTAGTACGCACTGATCTCACCCAACACTTTGAGCTCTTAAGATTTTTAGCTCACCCCAAGCGGTAACTTACAAGCTGTAGAATGATCAAACTAAAACATGTGTAGGCGTCGGCCGCCTACAGTTTTATGGGCTAGGTACGCCCTTGACAGCAGAGTGCTTTTCCACGTGCGTTAAATAAAGCATCTAACCTGAGTCTATCCGAGGGCGATAGCTGAACATAGAACGATCGAGGCGGGCATTGTTGGGATTTGAAATTTCAGCTTGGCGAGTATGCACAAGCCAAGAGTTCAGTTCCCCCATATTGCAGGCTTGCTTTGTATAATAGTATTGGCGTTCAACCCGCCTTGTCTTGTTACCAGGTGCTTCAACTGAAAAACCGCCTGTCACTGCAAGCACGTCTATTCCGCCTTCAGAGCTGCCAACAGTCCAATTTATAGAAGGAGGTAGGCTTGATTACTTAATAGATTTCCTTTTTACAAGCTTTGGGATTCGGACGTCCCGCTCTGGCCGCTAGCTAAATTTGTTTTGTTTTGGCAGTAAAGCCGCGAGGAGAATGGGAATGAATCAATTTGAGAATTTCCCTTCCTCCTGAAGGCACTCACGGTCTTTGATCCCACGAGCCATTCAAACGTGTCTGTTGTTAGCTTGCCTATTTTCGTGTTTTTAGTAAGAATTAGTGATGTGAAGTGATTTCTGTACCTTTCCACAGACAGACTGACCTTTTATACCGGTTCTTTAATAAACAGCTTCTAGGGGGTAGTAAAACTAAACACTCTAAAAAGACCAGTTTCCTACAGGGATTGCCGCCCACTACGGAGAGAGGTCAATGCAATTTAGTTTGAACGACTTAATTATCTCCAGTGGCTGGTCTTCTTATTCGAAAAACGTGCTGTTTATTTATTGCCTAGGCACCGTTTTTAATTTTCCCTTTTTAGTCGAACTTGTTGTGGTAGAGAGAGTTTCTAAAAATGCAGGCGTTTTTTTTGTCGTCGGTCTTCCCCAGATGGTCCGCCATGGTCCCAAGGAGGAATTTGATACTGATCGTTCTTAGGGATATTTTAAAATGCTCCGTTATTATTTGGGCGTGGCCCAAATAGAGTATTCGAAACGGCTTATTTTGACGCAAAAAGTGCAATAGGCTCGCAATACGTGCTAACGTGCTGAAGCGAGGCGAATGTCTGCCATGCGAACGTCATTCAACACTACATATTCTCCTTTATCGTTTTCGTAAAGTAAACCAAGTCTTTGGTAGGCCCACACTAAAATAACACTGAGTGTCATAGTGGGCTGGTCCGCGAACTCAAAGAAAAACAAAGGAAATGTCAAGCCATTCAAAGGCCAAGGACCTCATAGACGCGATGACAAATCGGAATGTCAGGGGTGTACGTGTAAAATCGATAAGAGTTTGAACGGAAGAATGTGTATCAACTTTGAGAGTCGCAAGGTTTGTGTGGCTGGTAATAGTGTGACAATAGTGATTTTTGATTTTCACAATGCGGAACACAAGGAGTTGCCTGTGATAAAAATATTTTCCTATGAAGGAAGAGAAGATTGTCAACAATTGAAACCAAAAGGGACTCAGGCTTCTTTGGGAACCACTGTGATAGCGGTAACAATTCTTATTCTTTCAATTTTGTTTAGCAGAGTGATTGTTTATGTACTTGTTTTTATACTTTGCGTTGTTTTTCATGTAATTGTGTATATTGTGACGCGGTACATGTACGATGCTTTTGCATTATCAGCAAGTTTTGTGTTAATAGTGTTTTGGTGTCAGTGAGGTTACGACAAGTAAAGGTAATTAGTCAATTGTACGAAAAGAAAATTCTTTTCTGGAGGAAATAAAAGAAGTTGAACTGAGATCTCGACGTGGGAAATTTATTTATAACAGAACTTACGATCCAGTTGGTTTAAATAAGTCATTTCTCTCGACGCGGTCCTGCACCTAGTAGACTACCGATGAAGAAGTTAAAATCGTTGTTAATGAAAACACGGAAAGCGAGGCTTTTTGTATGGAAGGGAGTTCTGAAAAATACACCACTGTCGTCTAAAATTTATTGTTACGTTAAAAATAGGATTGGTTTATACTTAAACCGGTACAGAAGTAACTGTCAAGTCCAAAATTGCTTCGAAAACAAGGAAAGGTTTATCTGTCGTCTAAGCATTAAAGAAGAGGCTTTTTAGGTGGGGTGAGGTATCAAAATAGGGTTTAAAGTAAGTATTTGTGCCTCCCGATCTGTAAATGCAACTATCCATTTTATAGTGCTCACAAGAGTTTGATTCATCGGATTAATTTGGCCAATTTAAGCTTTCATCTGATATCGAGAAGAATCCAGGTCCTTCAGTTTATGTAGATGCTACAAAAACGATTCAAAATAGGGTTTTAAGTAAGTATCTGTCCCTCTGTACATGCAACTATCCATTTTATAGTGCTTACAAGAATTTGATTCACCGGGTTAGTTTTGGCCAATTTAAGGTGACTCGACCCAGTTATTTTGTGGGGCTACCATCCTACTTTGAAGCTCTCTGGTATCCTCACCTTTACTTTGATTCCAAGTCTAACATATAGCTTGGACAACTTATAGATCAATCTACAATACAGCATAAAATTCTTCGCGATCGGAGTAAATGTCACGTGGTTATAGTGCCACGCCTCTTTGGGGTCTGAGTCGAAATTCTGCTGTTGCCGGCATTTTTTTCGTGAAAATATCACGGCTACATATGGTGCGCATTAGTGCCTTGCGTTGAACAGAGTTTCACCAAAATCGCAAAGACCCATTGCGAGAAATTCAGCGGTTTCCAAATTTAGGTCATAATTATTTGAAAATGATAAGCAAATTTTACACGATTATATCTAATAAACTGTGAGATTTATCCCTTTATTTGAAGATCTTTATAACAGATGGGTCCTTGCAAGTCAGCAAGATGTGATAATTCATTTGAGTGTTGTGAGATGGAACCACTTAAAAAGAAACATTTAGTTACAAGGAGGAAAGAAAACAGGCAGATCGGGGTATAGATTTTTGCATTGAACATTATAAAAATAAAATAAGAAATGGTCCCTGTTATATATGTTGTGTTTGTAATCGATTACTTTATGAGAGATCAATTCACATTTTTGGCAAAAGTAAGTATTCGTGTCAAAATATTTTCAGTGTGCAGTCTTCATTTGATGGAAAACAGTTTGTTTGTAAAACATGTCACTTCATAAGTACAGACATTTTCTCTCAACACCTCAGTGCCACTATTAACAGAGTTTGACTCTATAAGCAACATCCAATAAAGACAACCCCATGTAGAAACCCAGCAACTACCTTACAAACTACACCCATTATCTTAGCAATCAACTTCCAATTGTGGATTGGCCGCTTCTGGGACTATTGTAATTTCTGTCTAAGATTAAGCACACAACTACCACATTACCATAATAAAGATGAAATGTTTTGAATTTATGCGAATTTGTGACATTTTAATTGAATGTTTATATAGTAAAAGACAGACTCTTGTTTGCATTTTCCCACATTGTGACTTTCAACGTTTAATACTATAAACGATAAAAAAATATTCATTACTAGTAGAACTCATACGAATAGACAGAAATAGCAAAGAAATTAATCTGGCCAAACTCAATTCGAGAATTTTTGTAGAAGTTTTAATTCTGCCTGTGGCCGCCGAACCAACCTTACGTGCTACAGTGAACGTGCAATTTAGCA
Source organism: Porites lutea (assembly GCF_958299795.1). Lineage (NCBI taxonomy): Eukaryota > Metazoa > Cnidaria > Anthozoa > Scleractinia > Poritidae > Porites > Porites lutea. The sequence continues at coordinate 54,410,448 of NC_133202.1, forward strand.
GTCACTACACAACATGACTACGTTGAAGAACGATTTTGTTTTGCAAGCACGTGGACTTTTATGGACACTCGGTCCGTTTCACTTGTCGCGATGTTTCGTTACATACGTTTGCACAGGTAACGCACGGCAAACATATTGGCAATAGGAAACAACCGTTTTGAAAAAACAAGGTACACCGAGTCATACAAACTATTATTATAAATAATTTAAATTTTCTCTTTGAAAAAATAATTGTCCTCGTAGCACACGACGTTAAACGTTTATGCTTCCGACCACAGGTACCCGTCATTATCCTTTTCCTCGTACAGACTCTTCATTGCCAGTAAGCTCATGTCTTCCCAGAGGACTATTTTTTCTCTCTTGCAATGATGTAATTTCTCTCGATTTTCTTTTTTTATACACGACTCAACGCCGTCGAATACGATATAAAAAGTAACTATCCTGAAGAATACTTGACCGTCGATAAATAAGGAAGTGAAAAACTTTTAGATAGGAAATCCTGTTTCGTGTAGAATAAATCACCCCCTTTCTTCTTATCTATCTCCAAGCAAGAGAGACTTACCGCTTAGAGAGCGTTCTTATTGATTGTAATATTGACAAATTTGTCCAAATATTGTATGCAAAGAAACTGTAAAAATTGATAGAATTGTTTTGTATTGACGTTTAGTTAACTGACATGTTACAAGTCACGCTGGATTCTTTCTATATGTATTGTATTTTTGTTTATTTCGTTTCATTTCTTTCTCTTCAAAGGCTGCAACGGTATAACGCATACAGAAAACACAACCTTCGGCTATCTTGACTGGTACCACAACACTGGTTTTGTTAAAAGTCCTGACTATCCATCAAACTACCCCCACAACCAGCTCTGTAGATGGTCTATTCAAGTAGCTCCCGGCTTCAGGATTCTCGCCACAGTAAAACAAGCTGACCTTGCGCATGCGGCACAGTCAGGTGGACTGGGCGACACCTTGCATTTGGATGATGGGATTTCTGCGAAGACATCCATTGAACACTCGGCTCCTTGGGAATTTTTGTCTAACGCGAGTCTGGTGCGAATTATTTTCAATACTGATTCTGCAAATGCTGGAAAAGGGTTTTATATTCACTACGAGAGAGGTATGTATGATATGCCACTGCACTATGATTTACGGAACCGATATATACCCTACGAATAGTGCCGGCTGTCCTCGTTCCCAACAGCTAGGGACGTTTCGCGGGAAGGGCGTCTGCGCCCTTAGCGACAGAAATTCTATATATTGTTTTAGCTAGTGTTTACGAATCACAGACTAAAGACAAAAGGCCACGTAGGTCCAATTTAAATGCTATTAATCTTCTACAAAAACGTGGAATACGTGTATATTCTTCTTTAGAAGAAGCATTTGAGTTTTGCTGTAGCTTTTTCGCAGAACACAACAAAAAACTTTACTATAATCGATAGGAGAAATATATAATGGCATAAATAATTTGAAAAACCCAAGACTACCGGTTTAATTATGTAAATACTAATTTACGTCATCAGTATGAAATTTCTGTTGCTGAGGCGCTGACGTGTTCCCTGCAAAACGTCTCTATCGGCGAGGAGCGAGGAGAGTTGGCTGTATTCATAGGCTAACCGATATACCACTGCAATTACCTTTTAACTAGGAAACCCTGCCATGAGCCCCAAATACCAAAACTTCCTCCGGCATGCATACCGATCCCCCGGCACCAGTCACACTGAATCCGTAAGGCTTACTGGAAAATTCTAGTGTAAAGAACAAAGCAAAGGGTAAAAGCCCCCGCTAAGGCCGGAGGGTGGGGAGGAAGACGCAAAAAGCAGTAAAAGACGTCCTCTAACACAACAACGTTGCAGTAACAAAATGGTGCAACCGTAAAGCACAGCAATGGCGTACTCACTGTACAAAAAGCTGGAAATACTGACTCAAGCTTCACCTATACGCCGTCAGCACAACTGGAAAAGGCTGCAAGAATGCAAATACAAACATTACTCTGGGAACGCTGCTGAACGCCAGTTAATTGAGTCACATAACATTAAAACATTTTATTATATTTTCAGTTATATTTTTCCTTGGTTTGACAGACGGTTTATTTTATTTGTTCTTATTATTTTATTTTATTCACCCAGTTTATGTAACAACGTGGGTTATGTTGCGTTTGCTCCACTTCGATTAGCTTGACTGTTGCGGATTCTAATCTTAAGTTTTGATGGTAAACGTGCTTCCGCTTTTTATATATTTCTTCGTCGATTTTCCTTCGCCTACTGAAGCTTTCTTATTTGTTTTTTCTTCGTTTTTGTTCAGCGTTCTTGTTGATCCCAGCTGTGAATAATATCGATAATTTTTGTTCGCCTATTCTTTAGAACTGCACCCTCGACAGCCTTTCGGTCACGTCTTTAGGAACGAATGGATTAAGTTCTATCTGGCCTCCAGGGGCTGCGTTACTTTAGAGTTTCGCGTTCGTTCTTTGCTGGTGTAAGAGATAATACGCGTGGGCTTTGGGGGATAAGATTATTCCAGCGCGTTCGATCCACTCTTCAGGAAGCTCCAGAAGCTCCAGGAATTATGTTAGGATGCATGCGTAATTATATTTTATTAAAGAAATGGACAGTTAAGAATGTCCTCCCTGTTTATTACCTTCATCTTCGTTTCTCAGACTGTAATTAATCCACGCTGAGTATGTTAGCACAATGATAATATTTATTTATGACCCGTAAGGCGCAAATTCGAACAAGGCTATAAAGAAGATGTTGAGGGTCTTCTATCTGAAATGACCTATAACCCAGTAGTTTTCGTCTCTCTAACTTTTGGTGGTTGTAATATGAGTCATATCGTCTATCCCAGATTATAATGTGGCTGTTTGGCTACACACTGAGAGGGGACTGGGCATTTTTTCCTGGCGTCAACAAAATAATTCCTGACTGTGTTCAAGTACCACTTTGACATTAAACAGTGATGTATTTGTTTGAGGCACTATCGTACTTGGTCGCTTTTTGTTAACATCTCTATTTATCTTCAGTTAATATAACTGAGGAAGGATCTTCCACAACAAGCCCTCCGATCACTGCGCCCATTGCTTCCACAGGTAATAGTATCCCTTGTTACTTACACGATACATGTTATTGCAGTATGTTACTTGCATGATGCATGTTATTGCAGTATGATACTTGCGTGGTGGATGTTAAAGCAATATGTTTCTTGCATGGTGGATGTTAATGCAATATGTTACTTGCATGATGCATGTTATTGCAGTATGATACTTGCGTGATGGATGTTAATGCAATATATTACTTGCATGGTGGATGTTAATGCAATATGTTACTTGCATGGTGGATGTTCATGCAGTGTTACTTGCATAATGCATGTTATTGCAGTATGTTACTTGCATGGTGGATGTTAATGCAATATGTTACTTGCGTTGTGGATGTTAATGCAATATGTTACTTGCATGGTGGATGTTATTGCAGTATGTCACTTGCATGGTGGATGTTATTGCAGTATGTTACTTGCATGATGCATGTTAATGCAGTATGTTACTTGCATAATGCATGTTATTGCATTATGTTACTTTCTTGGTGGATGTTAATGCAGTATGTTTTTTGCTTGATGCATGTTAATGCAGTATGTTACTGCATGGTGGATGTTATTGTAGCTTGTTACTTGCATGGTGGATGTTATTGCAGTTTGTTACTTGCATGGTGGATGTTAATGCAGTATGTTACTTGCATGATGCATGTTAATGCATTATGTTACTTTCATGGTGGATGTTAATGCAGTATGTTATTTGCTTGATGCAGTTAATGCAGTATGTTACTTGCATGGTGGATGTTATTGCAGTTTGTTACTTGCATGGTGGATGTTAATGTAGTATGATACTTGTGTGGTGGATGTTAATGCAGTATGTTACTTGCATGGTGGATGTTAATGCAGTATGTTACTTGCATGGTGGATGTTAATGCAGTGTGTTACTTGCATGATGCATGTTATAGTATGTAATTTTGCGGAAACTGATACTTGCATAATGCATGTTATCACAGTTGTTGTTGCACGGTGTGCATTATGGCGGAAATGCTACTTGCATGATGCATGTTGCGACGTTGCACAATGCTTTCACAGCCCATGATATAGTGGTGCAGTTCACCTTGGTAAATGGTATATTTGGGAGCAGTACATGCTTCTTGCATGAGGCATATTATAGAGGAAATGCTACTTGCATGTTGCTTGTTCTTGTTATGACAAAGCCTGTTACTTGTATGATGCATGTTGTGACGACGCATGTTGCTTACATAGTTTATACTCTAGTGGTGTTTTTCACTTGCATGGTACATGTTGTAGCGGTGCATTTTACTTGCATGGGGCACTCAAGTGCACAGCTCTTCTTACAGTTGTGAATGTTTTTTTAAGGTGTGTCGCTTGATTAACGGGCTCAACGTCATTGAACTGGCCATAGAAATGATTTATGTGATGCGTTATTAATTTAAAATTTGATAATAAGAGTAACAAAAACAATAATGATAATAATACTTTGCTTAGGCGCTATGTTGCCCTGATAACATCATAAGTATATTTTTTCTTATGTTGTGTTGTAACTTAAAAATTTAACAACCACGTACTGAATAAAATCCACTTCCTTGACAAAACTGATCTTTGCTCTAATTTACGCTTAGCTCAATTAACGCCAGCTCTAACAGGTGCAGTGTCTTTAACAAGTTCGGCAATACGAGCTACGAGTTCGAAGTCTATCCGAGGTATGTCTGATTGGGATACGATTTTGCCAGCAATAAAATATTTTCGAATAGGTGACTGTTTAAAGTGCTATGCATATAACAATTGATTTGCGGATAGGTGAAGTAAAACAAACGCTACCAAGTGCAGTGACTGTACCGACGAGTTCGCCAGTCCTCCTCACGCTTAAAACGACTTTCTCAATTCGAGATATAAACGATTAAACTGTTATCTAGCTTGCAAGGTCTTCGAATACAGAACATAATTAAGAACGACAAATTTTCAGCCAACGAGTTATACTAGTCCTTTAATTGCATGGTAACTGGTTTCTCTTTGTTCGACTAACCTAACTCTAATTTAACTCTAACACTGTCTTTATCTAAAGAATATAGTTAAATACTAACGGATTTTTTTGCGCTTAGTTCAATTAACCCAGACTACAGCAAGTCCAACAGCTCTGGAAACTTCGGCAATCCAGGCTACAAGCTCTTCCATCGGAGGTACTAGTTTGTCTGATTAAACAACGACCATTTTTTTCCGAACAATGCGTCGGATATAATTCCCAACTACTTATTCAAACAATGCTGCTCTAGTAGCTATTTAACCTTTTCGAGGGTGGTGACAATAAATACTTCATCGAGTTGTGAGTTCAGAAAAACAATAATAATAAAAAATAGTATTTAAATAAAATGGAGTACATCGATACTAAATTGATTGATTTAAACGGAGATTAAACCACAATTGTTGTATTCTTGGTTTGTAACCACGCGCTCTTTAATTAGCGTCATCGTGCGGCATGTATCCACGAAACAGACGTTTCTTAAGAATCGAAATATGTAGAGCTTTGAAACAACTCAGTGGAAGTATGTTTCGTTATAATCTTATCTCTTGTTTACAAGACCAACAGCATTATCAAAGACCTTTTCACGTCATCGACACCGCTATGACTTCATCTTAAATCGCACACTGCTAACAGTGAACTGAACGATGTAGTAAATGATGCACTGTAGAGTAACTTCTACTCAAAATAGAGCTGGCACCCGCACTCTATCCGCCATTGTGGTGTAAGCAAGCACCGTCAATTAGCATGATTAACTGTAAGTAATTGAATTGCAATTTGTTTGATATTGGGTGGCCTGTGCAACGTACACAGGGCGGTTAGATGAATCATTGCCACGTAAGTGTTCGGAGAGGAGCAAATTCAACATAACCTTAATTTTCACTGTATTTATTTTATTTGCCATATGTTTAAGTTGTATTTTATGATTATGACTATGATGACTCTAACGCGACATTTTCTTAAACGTGCCAGTTACTGAATAGATCCTGCTACTAGAGTAGTTTCTTTGTGCTGCAGAAGTCACAATTAATGACAGAACACAAAAGACTGGGAAAAACAAAAACAAAACAAAACAAAAACACACAGAGAGACACTAGACAATAGCCACACAATAACTCAACAGATAACCATACGAACATTAGATCTTCAATGCTAGATTTGGAAAACGGGAACTGACGAAACACGGAAATGACACAACGACCTTTCTAGTTCTTAGTCGCTTATTCCGATTATTTAATAATTGGGCCTAAATGTTACGCTCAGCGCCCGTAGCCAGTAAACAGGCTTCCCTGTGGGTATAGTTAGAAAGCCAGAAGGCACTTGTTTACAAGCACACACCCGTTCTTTTCATTTGGGATTCTACTCCTTCGAAAACTTTCCTAAGGCTAGCTATGAAAAGAACCGTCTTTGTTATCATTCACTGCGTTTGAATGCAGACACAAATTAATATCATCATCATCATATCATTAATTGTTGTTTTATATTTGTTCCATTAGTTTCTTCTAGTGAAGAAATAACCAAACCTGGTAGGTGCCAAGAAAATTGGATGCTATTTTTTCGCTTTACAGCGATTTGATATGCATATTTAGCCAATGCTGGTCAGTGGATACTTTTTTTGATAGCTGTCACTGGACCATAACATGGATGACCGATAAAGACAGTAGTGTATGCCTTAGACTTCTAGCAATGTTGAAGTGTGACTTTTGACATCGGTTTACAACGGACGGTCGCCGGGCATACGCTGACGTCACAACCAAAACTTCTCGGATGGATAGATTACCAAATTCTCTTAGAAATGGGGCTCCGCGCGCGTGTGGTGCTCCGCTATTAGCAATAAGGGAAAATAAATCAGAGGAATTTTGCATGACCCGAAATAATGATACTACCGTTTGCTCACGGGCTGTCATTTTTTTATTTTCCAGCTGTAGAAAACACCAACGCGCCAAGTAAGTCATTTTAAAATATACGTTGCTTTTATCGCTTCCGTTGTCTTTTGTTTTTTTTTTACCGATACAAATGCACTATATCCATTTCCCTGGCGTGCAACCACGATAATTCCTTAGTGTACTGTGCTAAATAATGCATGCGCATCCGAGGTTAGTGAGTGGTGCTATATTCTGCCTAGGATGACTAAAAGTCGCATAAATCCACAAATCCAGCACCACCCAATCCTTGACTACAGGTTGGTAAATGACCGCAAGAACAGACCACAGAGAGCTTTTGTTGGATAAAACATATGATGTGCCAATAGCTACAGAGGTGGGGGCGACGTTTGATCATCACTGTTGTTTGGTGATTTGATTTTTTTTATTTTTATTTGATTCATTAGACAAAGGGGACAAAGGAAAGCAGAAAGGAATGGGTGGCGGTACTGTTGCCCTGATCGTGATTCCCATAATACTTGTCATCATTGCGGTTATTTTTTTCCTGATTTTCTATGTCAAGAAAAAGAAGAGGGGTACTCCAGGAGGTAGGAATATAATACGTTGTGCTAACAGTTAGTTGGAGGACTTCTTATTTTCAGCAACCTTTTCATGCAACGAAATGCAAAAATTAATACATAACCACTGTTTGGTATTTCCGGATGGTAGCATGGCTAGTGCCGCAATGTAATGCTAGTCAATCGTTTACTCAATAAGGACCTAGACGGAAAGAGTGTGGAAAGAACGGAGGGAAATCCAGAAAAGTTAGAAATCAACGCTTTAGTTCAGATTGAGGACAATGAGTCATTTAAAATTTAATAGTGTCAATCTTGTTTTGTTGAAAAGTTGAGTGGAGCACTTAATTTTACTATTGGTAGCCAGGTGGTTATTATTTCTCTGAAAAGGTCGAGTTATATTTTTCATCATCTGCTAACCTAATGTAGTTTCATTTTGTTTACTTTGTGTTGTTTAGTTCGTCATTTCTTCGTGAACGAGGCCTATGACAACTTAGATTCAATGGCTATGGGAAACACAAATAGAGGTTCCTCCGGGTATGCAGAACCGGTAACGTCCAATGGTACCCATCCCTCAGCCCAGACAGCTCCTAGGCAGGATCGTGCCATCTTCTTCACAGGTAAACATTCAAAAAAAGAAAAAAAAAATGAAACGCTCGAGTATTACGAGCGTAGGCCTGAGAAAATTGTTCAGTCCCTGATGGGGTTCAAACTGTAGCTTTTTCCAACCGCCACCCGCCCCTACCCCCGCCCATAGTAGTTGGGGGTTATAACGCTGACCATTTATTTGCGAGCACAAAAAGTATAATGGAGCTCAAAAGTACTTGGAAAGAATGTTGAAACTGTTACAAGTAATTCTTACGTACGACTCTACCCATGTTAAAAATAGTTTTACTCTCCTTCGGGCTCATCAAACATCAGACACGCGACGTCTTGCCTTTCTCGCGTGAGGTGATTTGCACGCGCGCTCGCGTTTCGCTCGCTCTACTATCCCTGAGGACAAATGGGGGACTACTTGTAGTCTATAGAACGATAAGCAGCAGTGAAATAAAAATGGTTCGCGTGCGTTTCAAGGTCTGTCTTCCCAGCCCCTTCAAATTCCCTTTTACGACCCCCTTCTTGTCTGACACGTGCATACACGCCTTTTTTTAAATTTTTGGTAAGAGAAGTCAAACACCAGAAAGCTCGGATAAAATTCCGAGCTCCAGGTGAGACAAATTAACGACCCTCATCCTTCGTTTTTTTTTTTTCACAGCGGCTCCACCTCCTTACAGCCAAGGGCCGTCGGAGGATATTCTTCTCGTACCTTTCCCCGCTACCACCGGAGATAGAATGATCCCCGTGGGAATTGACAACGCAGCATATGCGGGGCTGTATGCAGCTCCCCCTGCTTACGAAGCTACGGTTCGGACACCAGCAAACGGGACCACTACCACGGGGATTGGATCGATGACAAGTCTACGAGAAGCGGCCAGGGATGATGGGTAAGAAACTGATTGTACATTACGCTCGTCACTTAAAAACTTATAAAGTGTCGAAAGCACCGGTCTTGATAAGATCCCTGCTAAGGTCTTTAAAATTGCATCAAGTGTAATTGCACCGTCTTTAACTTCATATTTAATTTGTCTCTCTCCTCTGGGATTTTTGTTGATGAGTGGAAAAATGCACGTGTGTGCCCGGTCTACAAAGATAATGATCATCGTGATTTAGTAAATTATAGACCCATTTCAATGTTGTCAGTAATTAGTAAAGTTTTCGAAGAAGAAATTTTTAACCAACTATATCGTTATCTAAAGGACAATTCTATTCTTTCTGAATTTCAGTCAGGATTTCGCCCTCTTCACTCGACTGTCTCGGCTTTAATTTAAATGTGCGACAACTGGATTTAAAATATGAACAACAGGAGTAGTTTTTCTGGATATTCAAAAGGCCTTAATGCTTTGATTCAATTGATCATTCGATTTTAATGGAGAAAGTTGAGTTTTATGGAGTCTCTGATAGAGAACTGATGTGGTTTAGGCCCTATCTTAGGCCGCCTGACAACAACAATGTTTTGTACATGGACATTTATCTCCTCAAAGAAACGTACTATGTGGAGTCCTTCAAGGGTCTAGTCTTGGTCCCCTGGTATTCCTCATTTTCATAAATGACTTACTAAATTGTTTAGAATTTACTACCCCTTGTTTATATGCCGACGATACACGAATCTTTGCCTCTAGTACTGACGCAAATGTTCTTGCTAATAATATCAATTCTGATTTAGAAAACCTTTGTGATTGGCTCACAGTTAATAGGCTCCAATTACACCCTTAAAAAACTTAATGCTCATTGGGTCAACATATAACTTAAATAATGAATCTAAAGATTTACCTAATGCTATATCCACTGACAATAATATTGTTTCGTATGTAACCTCTAATAAATATTTGGGAGTATTAATAGATGAAAAGCTTACTTTTGAGGCCCACGTTGAGTATATATGTGAAAAAGCCGTGCCCCGGTATAGCAGCTCTAAGAAGAATTTTAAACCTTTTGTCCCGTTTTGCACACTTGTAACCTTATACAATTCACTTGTACAACCGTACTTTGATCACTGTTCCCCCTTATGGGATATTTGTGGAAAGTAACTGAAAGATAAATTGCAAAAAATTCAAAACCGTGAGGGTAGGGTCATTACCGGTGCTTCATATGACATTAGATTGGTAGATGTGCGTGATAATTTAAAATGGAAAAACCTCGAAACCAGGCGCTCACATATAAAGACTTCCCCAATGTACAAAATCCTTAGTCAATGATTAATCTACCCCCCATTTGAGAGCCTCTTCTCAAAACTCAGCGATACTAACATCAACTGTAATCTTAATCTCATCCAGCACTTCCAAGGCCAAAGACTAATTTCCTCAAACGTAGTTTTAAGTATAGTGGTACAATACTCTGGAATAATCTTTCTTATGAGGCAAGAACAGCCCAATCACTTTCCAAATTTAAAAGCCTTTTTGCCTTCAGCTGGATCGCTCTGATTCATTAATTTGTATTTTTCTATATTTTAAACTTATGCTAAGTACCCTTCAATACTCCCACAAACATAATTGTATTGTAAAACTAGCTGTATTGTATTGTATACAATGTACATTTTATGTAATTAATTTTTCTCAGAAGTTTTGTTACTAGTGTGAACACTATACTGCTTCTATTTGTTTGTAATGCGTGTTTGCCTTCGCCCCACCTGGAAATCAGCTTTTGTTGTGTTTTGTTAGCGTAGTGAAATAAATGTGTTGATTTTGATCTCCCTGAGTCTGGAACTATCGGAACAAATTCACATACTTATTTTAGAATTTTGCATCTTTTTTTATGCTGTATGAATAAATCACAGAAAGGGGAAAATTTCTCGACCTTTTCACGGCCTTAAATTCCTTCAATTAACCTTTTGGGCTTTTTCACAGACCGAAATGAGAGACGTGCCAACCATTTTATATACTTCAACTAGTAAAATCCCTGCCCTTTCATATACCTGAAGCCAGAAAAATGTACCCCTTTCGGGTGGAGCCTCCTCGTATAGGCCATGATAGGGAGTAACCCCTTTCTCCCCCCTCCCCCCCCCCCCCCCCGCCGGGGAAACGCCCTCTAAATGCCAGTGAATCAGTCGTAATCACCACCAATTTAAAAATGTCATATTTGAAACAAACAACTGTTGTTACTCTGTCTTCTCATCCTGGCGTGGTATCCTCATGTATATCCACTGTCTTATTCGTCGGATATCAAAAGGTTACCGGTAAAAAGTTTGCACCAACGTTAGACGACCTTTTTACACCCACTGCTTTGCCAACATTTTGTTGGATGGGTTTCCCGGCTGTGGACGCTTCGATATTGACACAAAAACTACAAGTGGTCCCGAGCGATACCGAGTTTCAAGTACATTCTATTTGAATTTATCATGATTATACTCTTTTCATTCTGCCATTCTAGGACTACACCACCAGCAAGAACCGTTCAACCAGGTAAAGTAACGATGGTGTATGAAGAGAACACTTTAAGTATGCCATCCTGAATTCTACTGTAACAGTCTTAAATAATTACTTAAATACTTCAATTCAATTCTTTATTCACACTATATAAGATATTTAGATAAGTTTACGTAGGTAGGAAAATAAAGTAGCTGACAAATAATAATTAACTAAAAGACCTTAAGTTCATTTGTGTACGGTGTCCAAAGTAGCAAGAGCTTTCTTGTTGGACACCGTCATGTTGAAAGAATTGGCAGCAGTAAAGAGAGGAATAAAATCTCAAATAATATCAGTGATAGAAGATATTAGCGAGGTCAGATTTGGTTGGTTAGAAGACAGGACTTCCATTCTTTCTTAAACTTATGATATGGCAGACACTTGAGACCAGGCGGCACAGTCTCCCAGATTTTACTTACTTATCTGTGTTTTCTTCTTCCCCCTTGTTGTTTTTTCCCGAAGAAAGGAAAACCGTAAACTGGAGAGGGTGGGCAAGTTTGGCATTCACTTCCCGAAGAACGCAAAGAAAAAGAATATTGTATCTACCTTGACCCAATTTGTGATGTTGTGTTTATTGAATCGATATTTTTTTATGTGCGTCGGTTTCCCAAATCTGCTTGTAATTTCCTTCAGTCCCAGAGTGAATAATGTAGTTGTTTAAGGTAGTTCTAACTTTTGAGGTAGAAGAAGAGGCCGAAATTTGCAAATTGTTCCGAAGTTTGACTTTGCCACTTTGGGAATGTAAGAGCCAAGCAAGTGTACTTTAACTTCTCGCCTTACATCAAGCAACTGAAATTGACTTGTTATATCCAACTGCAATAAAAAAGGATCCATTTGTCCTCCAAAAAATTGAAAGCTATGCCGTAATATTTTTCTGTTGTGTTTATTGTTTTGTTCGTCCTTTTTTCTCAGCTGGCTTGTATAGTGTACCGTTGTCCAGAACAGTTCTTCCTCCGATCCGGGGTACGCACGGGACAGCCGATCAAGAAAAGAAACAATATCCTCAGGAAGAGGAGGCTGGTAAGCCCTTTTTTTTTTCAAGCTTTTTATCTGTACCTTTCATGTTTCATCTCTCCTTTCATATATTTACTCGTAGGTTTGTCAAAACTGTCCACTTCCTGAACATGCTCAGTTACTGTCACCATTTCCTTTTATAGCACCCTGCTTTGTCAAATATTTCAAATCAAACCAAACTAGCCTTCGGCAATTAAACAGTGTAATCTACTACATGCACCTACGGGAAAAATTTTTAGAGTGAAGTTCTCAGAGATGCAATCTAGTGCATTCTGGACGCTTAAATTTAGCAAATGCCTGGTTTTCATATTTAATATGTAATGCTGAAATATTTAATAAACCACAGGTGTGGTTGTGGTCAAAGAAGTAATTAACACGTTATGATGCTAGCAGGGGCCGAAGCGATTGCGGCGAGAGCACAACCTCCCGGCTAAGGCGGCAGCATTTTCTCCCTGAAAAATTGTCAAATCCAGTTTGCTTGAGACGGATATTTACTGCATGCATTCTGGAAGCTTTGGTCATTTGCGACTAAAAATGTAGGCTTGGAGCACAGATTCTTTTCTTACTAACAATGTCTATTAAAGATAATATATTTAAGTGACAAAGCTCAAATTCCCGGACAAAAGGGGGGTGCCGGGGCACCCTGGGCCCACCCCTAAATCTGCCCTTGTTATGAACTTTATTATTTTATTTATTCATTGATTCATTTATGTTTTTTTACACAATTCCTCTCGCGAAGATGACACCTCATATACATTCTTTAATCAGTGTAGTTACAGCTGTAGGCCTATCAAAATAAAGTTGATGGAATGAATACCGCTGCATTTATCTGGTTGTCAGCAATTATATACTCCTTCGTGGGAATTAAAGTTCCTTTGAAGGAGGTTCTTAAAGGAACGTAATTAAGAACCTTTTTTGCCTAAATTGGCAATAACTACCTCAAAATACAAGAACCTTTTTGCCAGACTTCCAAAAAAAGGTAGGTTCTTACACGCGGGTTTTTGCTGTGTGATTTTTCAGAACCTTCCGATAATTTGGGCCAACTTTTTTACCCTCAGGACGTTTGAAAAATAAGTTTTTCACTGTTTTAGTTGGCGAAAAGACGATGAATTAGAAAGCGCTCCTAAATCGATGTCCCTTTAAACCGCACATACCTATATCATCAAAGTTTCCTCTGTTGCACGCTTTTGTTTCTCTCTTCCCAGGCCCCCTTCCTGACAAGTCCCCGCTGACCGTGGATACTCCGGTCGAGCCTTCAGCTCCGCCCAGACCCCTGTCAGCTGCTTCTCAGGTTCGTGTGGTTTCACCTGTTTCTGAACCAGAGCAAGAGTTTAACACCGAGGTGCCATTCGAATTCCTTTGTCCAATCACAAACAAGATTATGAATGACCCAGCCACCGCCGCAGATGGTTACAACTATGAGCGAAAAGCCATACGTCGCTGGTTCCGCAGAAAGCGAACTAGTCCGATGACAAACGAGGAGTTATCGGATTTGACAGTTCGGGCTAACGATGCGCTAAGAAATCGTATTGAAACTTTTGTAAGAGAGCATTCAGAGGTGTGACCTTTTCTCAAAAAAATAAAAATAACAAAGTTGCTTTAGGAGCTATCCTAGCCTGCGAAAGGCGGACGTTTCTCCTCGCTCATCGCCGCTGAGAGACGTTTCGCGAAACATTCCTCAGCGGCGATGAGCGAGGAGAAACGTCTGCCGTTCGCAGGCTAGAGCTATCCACACTAATCTCTACACATTGAAACTTCGGTATGATTTCTGCCACACAAATTTTAAATCTTGAAGATTTGGGCTAAGTTTTAAAGGCAGTTTTTTTACGTTTCTTCGACTAAAAGTAGATTAGTGTAGAAATGTCCTTGGTTCACCTTTCACTAGCAGTAAAGAAGCTAACTGTTTTTGTTGTAATGCTAATACGAAGGCTTTAGGACTTATTTCCGTGTATATATATTTTTTTGTGAGATGTTTTTTCCTTGTGTATTGTCTATAAAACCATAACATTGAGAATTTAACGGAACCAAATTTGTAGGTCTCTTTAAGTCAGTAATTCCTCTTGAGTGATAATTACGCAGTTTTTTTTTTTGTGTCTGTAATACCAGTTAACTTTGGTGTAATACAACGTATTTCACGTAATTTGAAAAGAGGAAGGCACAAGTCCAGGTTATTTTTAAATCGTTCTGCGGCTGTCTTTTGCTGAAGTCAGGTGTAGAAGAAGCATCAAATTTTGTGGAATAGTTCTTTAATTATCGGGCATATAAGACCTGACCAGCAGGTCGCGGACAATTGACGGTATGTGTGTGAGTGTGTTCTGAGCAAGACATTTTAATGTAAAGGTTGTGGTTCGATTTCCTCCTTGGTTTGTACTGATTTTGTATTTTTATTTTGAGAAGGGTATGGTAATGTACGATAAGGAGTTGCAGACATAAGATACTTATCAAAATTAAACCAGGGATAAAACCGAACCACACCAACGAACAGGTTACAATGTGACAGACGGTAGGAATGTTGTTTTTATTGTAAAGCGTGTGGCGAGAGCAATTCAAATGTATTTACCAGCTTCTGTTACTGAACCTAAAGCTTTATAACAAGATAAAGAAGTTGGCAATGGAAGAAGTAATTGTATCGCTTCCAAAAATGGAAATACAGAGTCCGCAGTCATCACATCGACATACGGTCGTGCAAATTTACCGGAGATTATTTAGTGTGAACACATTTCCGGTTTGCGACACTCTACCTTTAATTAGGAATCGGGCCGAATTCGCGGTTCTTTCGTGTGAACAGAAGGCCTATCTCATCCGATGTGATTTTCAAGGCGGCGCAAAAGCTATGCGGTGTAATGTGAACATAGCCTCAGATAAAGTTAGTAATTAACGGAAATCAAAGTTGTTTAATTTACGTTATTGTAGTTAATGTTATTATCTTAAATTATTTAGTGCGGCCATAAGTCATTTTTTCTTTGTTTGATACGATGTACATACAACTCTGAAAAATGAGTAGAAACAAGCAAGTTCTTTATTACACCGATCAGTGTTTAAAATTGTAAATCTCCCAACCAGTAAATTGCTCTGAGAACTTTAAAACAATTATGTGTAGAACTTAATAAAATATTTTCATTCAACGTCACACGAGGAATCATTGTACTATAGCAGCGAGGATTCTTTTTAATTGGAACAAAGATTCTTTAACAATAGAATCGAAAAATGTAGACATAAAAACTCAGTTCGGGTTTCCAAAATCAAACTTGACTCAGAATTTGAAAAAAACAAATAAAGTCTTCATTAGAATTTGTCAACCTAAACGTCATTGGAAGCATTGTTAAAGCTACTGTTCCGGTAAAAACTTGTACCACAAAATTTTTCCGCTGTCTTCGACAAATCGGCAATAGCTGTCTGTCTTCCAGAGCGCTTTCCAGATAGGTGTGTCGTCGTAAGTGTAGAACTTTCCTAGGACTGGCTTTATCGCCTCTGTCGCTTCAGCAATGTGATAATGAGGCATATAGGAGAAGAGATGATGTGCGACGTGACAATCTGTAAGGTGATGGAAAACATAGTTGAGTATTCCATAATCCCTGTCCACAGTGCACAGCGCGCCTTTAAGCCAGGTCCACTCCTCGTCGGAGTAGTGGGGGACTTTGATATCTGAGTGCTGAAGATATGTTACAATCACAAGCCACATGTTCACAAACAGTAAAGGGATTACGTACAGGCACACCAACCAACTTAGAGAGTAAACATACGCAGTGACGTAGTACAGGATACCAATCCATACCAGTAATGCCAGATCACTTAATACGACTTCCCAGAAATCCTTGTTCGAGAAAATTGGTGCGTACGGGTTGAAGTGGTTTGGGCGCATTCTATATTCTGCGTATGGGCGACCCCGGGCGTTGAAGAATAGATAAGCCGGCCAGCCAATTGATAGGTATTTAACAAGGTGCAAAAACCGAAAGAATATGTTTGGAAATTCTAAGTCATTTTCCGACTTGAGCAGGCTTCGGGTGTTCGGAACAAAAGCGTGGTCGCCGATCATTCTGTTGGTGTTTCGATGATGCTTTGAGTGACTGATTCGCCATGAATGATACGGTACAAATAGTGCAGTGTGCAGCACTAAACCAATAATGTCGCAGATTCTTTTGTTGGCGCAGAAAGAGTAGTGGCCGCATTCATGCGCAATTATCCATACGGCGAAACCAGCGCAGCCTTGGCAGATCCAGTACGCCGGCCAGAAAATCGCGTGAACATAAATTGGGCAACAGGCGTTAAAAACCCAAAACGCCAAAGCGTACAGGAAAATTACTCCAGCGAAGTCCAGTAATAGATACAGAGTAGAAGTGAGAAGTGAGCTTTGAAAACAGTGAGGAGGGACAGCATCTTTTAAATCTTTTAGCGTGAAAGGAGGATTCTCTGTTGGAATTCGCGCGCCAGCAAAATCTTTGTGAAGATTCGTAAGTTCTTCAGTTGGCAAATTCTCCTTGGTTCGTTTCCTTGTCGAATCGGTCATCTTGAAGTCTGGAAAAATTCACTGAAGTGAATTAGATACTGAATAGAACAATTCAACCAACTCTGTTATTAATGGATGTAAGTCACACTGGGCATTGATGCTGTGATTGAGTGTTGTGTATGTTTAGTAGTCGTGCGTGGTATGTGTTTGCCAGAGCAAGCGAATAAGCGGCTTGCATAAGAGTTAATAACCTGAATAATTCAACAAGCACCTGTTTGAAATTTAATAAATAAATCAGCGTAAATGGCGGGTGGTTAATTCGCTGTAGCCGCAAAAGAGCTCTCTAGAATAACAAGTAATTATCAGATTATCTTCTTGGCAATGCCTTGAATTCACTTTAAATCAATACACAAGCGTATTTAATTGCTACAATTTAGTCGAGATTCGAAACAGCGCTGTTGCAGTTAAACCACGACAACACTTTAAAAGAATCGCTCACATTAATTGAATTGTATTTAATAATTACTTACCTTGTCGTCTTTAAAGAAAATTTCTTCGCCATACCATTGTTTTTGACGGGAAACAAAATCTTTTCTTTTTTAAATGCCAGTTGCTAGGAGACGATAGTGACGTGCGCGCGAGATTCGAGCGGTGAGCCGTCAATCAGTCAACAATGCGCACTTTCAAATTGACTCGCCACATTACCGGCACACCGTATTGACGTCCATTAACTTGCATCTCGCAATACAGTTTATTATAATTCAAATAATAGCCACTGTAAGCAATTAATTTTCTCTTGAAATTGTGCAGTTGTTGACAAACTGTTAAATTATTTGTAAAGTTCAAGGTTAATTTTTTTGTGGCTCAACAGCTTCTTTGAGAAACTGACTGAGTGTTTCGCTCCCTTTCGAACAAAGAATTCCTCCCTTTTTATCATTGCGGGTGACTTAAGTTTGATTTCACTTAAAAGAAAAAGGCGGAAATACCAATTTGAAGCAAGGTTTAGAATTGTACATAATACCGTATTAATAAAAATAATGAAATATTTATCACAATCTCGATGAGTTATGACTACATTTACAAACCACGCGCGACATGGCAAAAATAATCATTACAAACTGAAAACTTTTATTTTTTACTTTTTCACACATAAAACAACTAGTGATAATTGCAAAAGTATGAGTACACCGGGTTTCTTTTCTTTCTTCTTTTTTGGTATAACTGTAAGGGCACAACTTACAGTTATTCGTCACATTAATGCTTGTCTACGAGAGTTATTCCTGAGTTTTTCATTATGTTTTTCTCCAACGACAATCAGTTGAGTTATAATTCATGTTGTTACTGATGATAAGAAATTTTAAAATCGATTCCACTTTTATGGCAAAAAGTTCTTCGCGTCGCTGAGTATCAATCTCAGTTGTGATATCACAAAATTGAACCGACAATAAACAATTATTGGTGGACGGTGAACTAAATATCACGATTTGTCAGTGGCGAGCAGATGCAGACAATGCAATTAAATTATGATATTTTGCGGAAGGAGTTTTCTGATTGTCTTATCACGTGCTGTTTTGTTCTGCCGCCTCTGTTTCTCTTAAAAGCGTTCAAACTGAGCATGGCTGCAAAGCATTGTGTGCAGCAAAGCAACGTTTTTCTCTATTCGAATGAGCAGAACATTGTCTGTGACCACTGAATTGGTAATGAGTGCTTCCTTGTTGTTTTGGTCATAATAGCCTCAAGGCCGATAGAAACTTCCGTGAAAATAAAGCTATGTTCACACTGTACTGTGACTCCCCACTTCAGGGATCGGCGCGGCGCCGCTTCGTTAAAGAAATCGCGCCCAAATCACCAGTCTTGTGTATGAACACCGAGTAGCCCTATCCGGAATGGTTTTCGTGCCGGATATCCGGAATAGTGTACTATTTGAACATAACTGGACTTGAATGATGATGATTTACGTAACAGTAAAAACTGATTAACTTGATAATTATCGACAGGGCCATTTATACGAGGAAAAATAAGACGCGTACTACAATAGGACGCGTCCTAAATAAGATTCAAAGTATCCCGTATAAATGGCGTATTTCGTTTGAAATTTAGCTAAGACGCATCTTAAGTGGGAACAGCCCCTAACACCTGTTATTCAATAAGACACGTCTTTGCTAAGTGGCGTCTTAATGTGCCGTTTATACGGGATAATTTGCGTCTTATTTAGGACGCGTCTAATGAAAGACGCGTCTTATTTTTCCTCTTATAAATGGCAATGTATACAAGCTAAATACATATCACGGGTATCATGCCCTTATGATTCAGTTTTTCTGTTGTAATAAATAGACAATTGTAAGTATCATCACAGGACTGTAAGGCAAGACTAGGGGTTTACTGAAATAACGGATGGATCAGTCTTGATGTCCGATCACAGCTGCTACTGCAAAACAAATTAATATGAGGCCTGTGGTATTCAGCGTATTCTGTGTCCTGGCAGGTCCTATGATACCAATTCCGGCGAAAAAATCAGGGACGTATTTGAGGGGAAGAGAAAACCGGAGTGTCCGGTAAAGAACCTCTCGGAACAAAAGGGAAAACGACAATAAACGCAACCCATACATGGCATTGATGCCGGGATTGGAACCCGGACCACATTGGTGGGAGGCGAGTCTGCTCTCACCACCGCGCCATCTTCTATAGTCAGGTTTCATTTCAGTTACCTTTTAGGAGGATCGAATGGCGCAGTCATTCTTTGAAGCCAAGATAGCAGTTCTTTTTATGATGATAATGAATACGAATTCAAAGATGGAAACTGATTCTGATTCTCATTTACTCAATTCAGTCCTCATTGCTCATTTTTTTTATAGTAATTTGCATTCCTTATGCGCGAGCGTTTTGCATTTAAAAGATGCACGTTATCGCGAATCCATCCCAGACTCAGAAGTCATCAGAAAACAGAGTTTCAGTCTTGCCGAAAACTCGCTTTGAGCAACCGAGATCTCAGCAAGCGGGTCAGTCCGCTTTCTCATATAAAAACAACGACAACTTTCAAGGCAACAAGGCATGAGCCGAGCCAGTCGGGCAAAGAGGGC
This sequence comes from Porites lutea, assembly GCF_958299795.1. NCBI lineage: Eukaryota > Metazoa > Cnidaria > Anthozoa > Scleractinia > Poritidae > Porites > Porites lutea. The sequence goes on from NC_133202.1 coordinate 54,430,491, forward strand.
CCGCCTGGCTAATCGCGCTGGCGGCCTCATAAAAACAGGCTGTTAATCTGGCATAGGGGGCAGTAAGCGGTTTGATGCACACAAACTTCTCAAATGAATGCTTAAATTTCATACACAACATTCACCATGGCAACAAGGGTCAAGCTGCCTGCCATGTTATAAGGCTGTTATCAATATGCATGACTTGTCTTTTGAAGCGACACCGTGAAAGCACCGGTATACAGTGATGAATATAACATGAAGGGCCGCGGACTACAGCGAAAAACTGACCACAACGACCATTCAATCTGTGATAATATAACTCGAAAACCGAAAACCATTTTTGTTCTGGAGGACATTATTTAGCTCATACGACGATTTATTTGAATTAGTGTTAGGGGTGATGGTGTCGACAAACCACTTTTAGAAATTTGATAGGAATTTTGAAATACGCTGTGAATCAACAGAGTGATATCATATTGGTAAGTGTCTCTAATTTTTTCAGTGAAGCAATTTGTTCAATACAAAATCCCCCGAATTAAGGTTAGAAACCAATAACTTTTTTTTTCAAGACTTCTTTTCGCAGTTTAAAAGTAAAGTTCTTTTATTATAAAAAAAATTCCGTTTTAAGAACGTGTCTCACACTTTCTTTAAAGTTAAACATAGACGCAAATTCTCTGGAACAATGTTCTTTTTCCTTATCCTAATAGGGCAAAAAAATAGTTCCACACTTAAAATTAAAATTGTTTTTTTAAGTCATTTATCAGCGCAGATGTCGCCGATTTTTCCCCCGTGATCTTTTGACTCCGTAATTCATGGCTGTATCTTTGTAATTCTATTACAGGTAGTTTAAAGATGACCTTCTCGCTCCATATTGTTCTAGCTGTTTTCTTCTTGTCTTCCGCCTGTCAAGCAGAGGACGATGACTTCGACAAAGGTAATTCAACTTGTAAATCCGTGATAGGTATTTCAACAGATTTCGAGTGATTAATCTCTTCAGTCTATAAGGACGTTTTTCCGCCTCCTTCATCTTTTTGGGCTTTCTAACGTACTTTATGTTTCACACAAATGAAGCAATGTATCGAAGCGAAGATCTGAGAAGTAACAAGGCCACTATTATCGTAGAATAATATTAAATAATATTGTTAAGCCGAGAACTATTTTTTTTATAATTGTATAATCAAGACGTTAAGTCTAATCCTCGCTCGGTGTCATTTAATAAGTAAAATCAGATCGGTGACAATTTTACTTTTAAGGCAACTACCGGTTACTCGAAAGAACCACTACACATACAAAAACGCTGAAATTTTTTAAGAATTTCACAAACGATTTTATTACTGATATGATGAAATTGCAACTGAGGTATTATTTAGCCGCTGTAAAGCAACTGATTCAGCGGAACAGCGGCGTCCCAGTTTAGATTTTGGAGGTACGGTTTATGTGTCATCAACAAGTACTACAATAGAGCACCTTGCAAGAGAAGAATGGTACCCGTATTGAAGACATTTGTAGAATGTGAACAATTTCAAAACAAACACTTTTCAAAACCAGTAGATCAATGGTTTACTGATGTGATCAAGAAACAAAAATAATCATTTGGCCCCATACGCATCCTTTTCGAAAATTTCTTGCAATTCTCCATCACCCACCCTATACAATATATGTTGAAACAAGGGAAAAGTTCTGGATTCAAACACGCGTTCAACGCTGTTTATGGGATGGGGGGAGGGGGGGGGGGGAGGGAGAGGGTTGGTAATGTGTGAATGCAAATTTGCACCAAGGTTTTTGTCCGTGATTGTAGTATACAAACGAATTGAAGGCTTTAACCCATTATCCTGTCTTGGCTTTACCAATCTTGTGACACCTTATTCAAGTCAGCCAGTGAAAAGACTTTGAAGACGTGCAATCTAATGATTCAGAGTAATTTTCTTTTCACGGAAGGTAAAAATGTCTGATAATGTTGTGCAGACACTTGGTCACTGTATACACCGATTTTGTGTTTTCAAAAAATTTGTCTCAATCTTATTGTAGGACTCAGACAGTTCCTGAATATGAATAAGATTCAAGTTGATTTTGCTGGGGACATCATTTTTCGGTCAGGAGAGGGCAAATCCGTGAACGATTATAGTGACCATGTCCCTGATGTAATTCATTTCAATTAACAAGTGGATCCCAGGAAAAAAACATATTGTAAAAGGGACTAGACGGGAGATCGGCATAATACAAATACTTTGCCATTTTAGCGACGTTTCCCTTTGCCCAGAGTCACTGTCCAGGGCGGTATAAAGGCAAAAATCAAAGTTACAGCTTAGTTTAGCGTTTCAATTCGCTGTTCTGAAAAATTTTGCTCACAAATTTGCAGATGACCTTCCTTCGGCAAAACGCCTTCTTCAAAAAATCGTACCATTAGGCTCAATGCCATCCATGCCAGACGGCTTCCCTTCCTTGTCAGAGCTGAAAACCGACAACTTTGATTACAATATTAAGAAAGGAAAGGTCACTGTCGTGGCTGATTTAGAGGATCCTGTCAAACTCCTGGGACAGGGAATGACCATAGATGACGTGAAAATGACGTTCAAGTACGACAAGAATAATCCAGGTGGAAAATGGAGTTTCAACGCTGAAGGTTGGGTAAACAGCTATTTCTTTTGAGCTACCATGACATAATTTTCGTCCCATGTTAAGTAATCCGGATTCCGGAGTCCGGCAAAATCAGGAATCCGCCAGGAAATTTTCACTTGTGGAATTAGGACTGCAGGGTCTTGGAATCCGGAATCCGGCTAACGATTGGAATCCGAAATCCAAGTTCCACCGACATGGAATGCAGTTCCCGGGAATCGGGAATCCAGGGCGTGGAATCCAGAATCCAACACTGTCTTGGATTACCTTACATGGGAGTGATATTTCTCCACCTGCGTTATTCATGCTTTTTTTGCAGCCCGGTAGACTGCTTAGTCCATTTATTTCTTATTCAGTCCAGTTGACATGATGTATAGGTGCACCTACAGCGAGACAGAAGGAAGCGTTAACAAAACCTGGATCGGACCCTATCGAATCAACTCCTGTAACTCATAAAATGACAGAAAATTTTGGATAAAGGAACAGGTTGTGATTCGACCCAGGTTTGACTGAACGGTGGATGGAAGGATCGATTGGAACAAGAGACAACTAACATTCCCCAACCCGCTTTCTTCGTTGTGTCGTTCACAATAAGCTCATTAGCTGAATATTATAAGGGATGGAAAATAGTCTAATCATTATGGTAAAATGAATTGCTATCAGTTCGTTGGTCAAAATTTAAGTGAGCTTGAAAAGTTGTCTTAATATATAACACCTTAAATCAGTGCATTAAGGGTCAACGAACATCAATCAGTCGGTTGATATACCAGCTAGTATAGGACCCCCAATAAAATACCGTCTATCGTCTATTGTCAATTTTCAGTCAGCTTGTAGAAAAGTCGCTGGTGTCGTCAGTCAAACATTGACGATTTTTTTGATGGATAAATGCCGAAATAGTAACTGAGCTCAAAAAATGTTAAAATGGTTATCGATTTCAACAATTTTGGTTTATTACAGGAAAGTGGAATCAAGGTAATATGACAGCAACTGTGAAAATTGAAGAATCAAAAATTGGCGATCACCACACCATGGTTGCAGCGGCTGACAAAATCAACGTGTACGAAGTAGCTACAGGGCTTTCGGAGAGGAAAAGCGTGGAACATGCAGGAATGAACGTAGAAACGTTAAAAAATCTTACTTTGCAAAATGTGGAAATGTACTCTGTTTTTAAAGGAAACGAGGACTATGTGTTCATGATTTCTGGAGAACCACTTCTTGCTGACACACGCTCATCAGATTGCAAAGTTTTTATCCGCAAAATGCCTAAAAAGAAAAGCATATTCTCAGTGCTGCTGGAATTTGACCACGATTTACCTTCGCGAGCCCTCCTCAAGCTCGTCAGCGACGATCTGTTTAAGATTCCATTCATCAATCATCTCATCGCTAAAACACGAGTCTTTCGTAAGACCCGCACTAATTTTGGCTTTGTTGCATCGACAGGTGATGTCGATAAACTTCCTCTTAAGTCTTTCGGTGAGGGTATTCTGGCAAACGAATTGCAGTCGCACATTTCTAAAGGGTTAACTCTCTTGCTCCCATTTCGCTTGGGAAATGAGGACACGAAACCAGTTAAGGTGGCCGTTGTGGTTAATCCTCCACTGGTCAAGTTTGTTACTTCTCGCCACGAAGATGTCAGTGTTGCGCAGACTCTCAAAGCTTTGTCACCAAGTGCTAGGATAAGAGTCCTACCTCACGGTTTCCCTAAGCTTTCCGACGTAAAAATAAATCATTTCAGTTATAACATCAAGCAAGAGACTTTTACTGTCCACGCAAATGTACCTGAAAGTTTCGCTGCAATTCCTGGTCTCCTAAACGTGTCAGATGTCAACGTAACGTTTCGACACCGCATTGCAGACGAATTCAACACTTGGTCATTCGAAGGACATGGGGTGTCAGAGCTCGGAGGGGCAAAGGCAAATATCTCCTTGAAAACAGAAGATGAGACAAAAGTAGTGTTTATCAGCGGCGAAGCAGAGAAGATGTCAGTTAGATTGTTGGCTCAGCAATATGGACTTAATTTTATTCCAGACGCAGAAAGCCAAGCCATCGTCCAAAACAGCCAAATGAGCGATTTTGATTTCATTACTCCAAGGATAAAGTCTGCCACGTCTGAGAAGCAGAAAAATCGTTACATTCACATCTCTGGTTTGGGAAATTTCCCCGGCGTTGATAAAACAACTGAGGCTGAGGCAGTGGTTTACGAAGACAAAGGACAACTGAAAACGTCAGTCGGTTTTATATTTCCAAAAATTCCGATGCCTTACGTCATAGAAGCGTTGACTGGAATGGACGTGGAAAATTTGAAAAGAATACTAAAGAACAGTTTTAACACGTCATTGGTTCTTTCGCTGGACGATGACGATTCTCTCTTCGAAAATCCAACCCTTTCAGGGCTTTCGTTCGAGCGTGGTATTTCCATGGTGGGACTGTTTCGAATGCCTGTAGACTGTCGAAATGATAACTTGTGTGTGTCAGCAAAAAGCATGCTTGAAAGTGATCAGTGGTACAGGGTGCAAGGACTTGTCAAACGTGATGGGTTCACCTTGGCAGGACTGGTAAATCGCAACTACGTTCTAGGCAACGGCCTCGTGTTGAAGGATAACATGCTGCAAATTGCAATTAAGGATTATTCTACTTTCAACATACAGACTAGGATGAGTTTTCCCAAGGAAGAACTTACCTTCTCTGGAAACATAAACTTTGAAAACGGCAGTGCAGAGTTGACCATGCAGAGCCAAGACGCTTTTTATCGTTCTTACAGAGGCGGATACTTGACTTTTGACCAGCTTTCCTTGAACACTGAGATAATGAATTCCATTCCATTGCAGAAGCTTTCATTGACAGCACGAATGACACTGGGCACAGTAGGTAGTGGTCATGAGATAATGGCTCCTTGTTCGATATCTTACATCGCGATGGAGCCCGAATTAAGTTATGTGGATTCCACACTTACAGACATGACTATTGATAAAATTGTCCAGGCAATGGAAATCCCAAACGCGACACTTCCATATCCGCTTGCCTATGCCATCTTCCCTAATGGATTGGATGTGCTCTATCATCCAACGCCGAATGCCAAGACGAATTTTACAATGAGAGGTAAACTTCACATCTTCGATAGAACTTTTGACTGCGCGATGAAGTTGAACGATTCTCAACACATTCATATGACGTCGAACAACACTAAAGCACCCTTTGTGTTATCAAATGGCTTCATTGTAGTTCAGCAAAGTAAGACAATTTCCAAAAGTGGTCCGAAACTGGACGTTTCTGTTGCTCCTTTCGATGTTCAAGTCAAACTCAAAGGTTTTGCAAGAGTTCTTGGTGCAGGATCCTTAACGGAGATCAAAATTTCTGAAGCAGGCACAGAATTTCCAGTCGAAGGAAACCTTTTTGACATCACGTCAACTGGGCTATACATTTCTTCACCAGAGGCGTTGGAAGGATCAGAAACCTCATCATTCCAGGTGAAGTAGTCCATAAAAAGACATAGCCATTAACCATCCCTTTGTAGATGAGATATACATTAAACGGATCAATATTTGACAGTGGACGTTATTATGACCAAGGATAAATGTGGATTTATTACAAATCGTTAAATTCTATTTACTGGTCAGTTTTAAGCAATTTCATACATCCAACAAAGTCAATAAGTTTTTCCAACTAGTAAATTTGTTAAAGAATTTTCAAAATGGGGCTTGTTTTTTCGCCGGCTGGGTTGGCGAAGGGTCTCGAGTTTAAATCCAGGCCGGACCAACAACTAGTGTAGAAAAAAAGACTATGAAAACTTGTAAAATCATGTTAATTACGATAAAGTCTCAGTTCAAAAGCTTTCAAATAATCCGGTCATTGTGTGCTGACGTCGAAAGGGAAGTAAAAGTATATGTTAGAGGGAGGGATACTATTTCGTAGATTGTCAGGCATATTGTTACTGGAAAGTAAAATTGAGACAAGTTGCTCTTACGAAGTTTTAGTGATGATGGCAGACCAAATCAATGGGAATTTCAGCTGAGTAAACCAGTAAAACTGTTCTCTTTTTAGGCTTCCGGTTGTCTTCCCGGCATTCATGAGCAAGTCCTAAAAGCTGTTGATACCCTTCTAAAAGCAGCCGCCGTAGAAGCAGACAGCTTCATTAACCAAGCGACAGAAAACTTGAAGGAAGCCAAGAACTATTACCGTAAGGCAACCAAAAATGAAGAATTCTATCAAGAGAAACTGGAAGAAGAGAAAGCAATTCTGGAGAAGAGAAACAAAGAGGTTTGGATGGCAGAAGAGCGATATAACAGTAGCTGTCAACTGGATGACTGTAAAAAGAGTAAGTAGCTTCGTAAGAAGAGTACTTAATGGCTAGAGATTGAGCAAGAATAATACTGAAAGGCATTATTTTGTTCTAGTCCACCAAAAAGAGTAGCCCAAAAGGCATGTAAATGCGAATTAATGGGGAGAGGGGGCAAGCCGGTGGATCAGTGCCTAATCCTACACTGAGACGCTCATCAACCGGTGGACGAAGTGATTTTTTAAATATTGTCAATTGATGTTTTAACTGTGACTATTAACCCAAATAATAGATTTAGCCGCGAAGTTATTGGTCGTCTGTCAGTAAAGCCGGGGTGTTATTGGCCTTGATGACTCTAGAGCGGGTCACTCGTTTCGACCCCTTCTGTTGTCATTGAGATATCCGTCATTGTGTTATTAGTCCAATTTGTCACTATTTTGGTCTAGCTACTCTATCAAAATATCAAGAAGCGTTCTATGGCTAAATCTGTGTTCCAAATAGTACGAGGCTATCCACCGCCTGATCTGATATCGTGTTTGCTCAATACTCGCTCTTGTTAACAAACCATTAAGAACACTTCAACAAAAGTTGCCGATTCCAAATTCACGACCACCCAGCCTTAGATTTACAACTTGATGTTGTCTTTTACAAGATTCCGTGCGGCAAATTTTCATGGAGTTATATTGGAGAACGGGCAGATCATTCGCTTCAAGGAAAAAATGATTTAAAAACAGCTGCAGAACGGCTCAGAATCGCTAATAATGCTTGGTCTGATTTCATGACCATGGTGAACGCTTTGATCATTGACATGGGCGATTATCGCGCGTAAAAAAGTTGCTGGAATCCTGGTATAACACCATGATCACTCCTAATGCAGACAATAACTCTTATCTCCTCCCAAGGCAATATAGCAGTCTTTTAAGCAAGTTCCTAATGCACTCCTTCTTTCTCAATGGTTGTTTTATTCTATTGTATTTTTATTACACTTCACATCATAATTTTTTCATTTAATTATTTTGCCAGTTGATAACTACAGATCAGGCGGTCCAAAGCTCGTATTTTTGAAAACATTTTTAGCCAGAGAACACTTCGTGATATTTTAATATGATCCCTTCGGCTGCGGCTCTGCTATTTTTTCAGCTTCTTTGTTGTTGTTAGTTTTGATTGAATTCGTTGTTTGAACTAAGCTCGTACAGTTTGTAGATGTCATTATCCCCAATCAGTGACTTTCAGGTTAGATAACTAGTGCTACAAATGCAAAGCGGGACCTCGAAATATATCCAAAAGCCTCTCAAAACATGTCCAAAAAACCAAGATTTACCGCGTTTCGGACAATAATATCAATTAGCGATTCATTGTAATGATAATATATTGTATCATAAATTTAATATTGTTTCCCTACACTTTTAATTCCTATTTTAATCCTTTTTTCACGTTTAACCATTTAGGTTGTATCGGCTGTCCAGATTGGAACCGATGCTGCGCACGTGATGTGTTTGGCAGTTGTGTGGAATGTCCATCATGGAACAAGTGTTGTTACAAATCAGGAGATCCTGTGTGTGTTGCTAAAAATCACGGGTGTACCTATATACGGAGAGTAGCCGATGGAAATCTCGAGGACGCCAGGGTATATAACCTTATTTATAGGTGTTACCGACCAAGTAGATAGCTCAACATCGTTGTGACCTATAAAAACGCAAGAAATAGAATTAGATGTATCCAGCCACCTTGAAGAGTCAAGCTTGCTGAGAAGCAATTTTCGGTCATACTTAGCAACCTTGGCGCGGTTGTTCAAATCAGAAAAATATCCGAAAAAATGCTTTTGAACTGAAGAATAAGAAACATGCACAAAGTAAAATTTAATCCCGGGTTAGCGCTAATCGCCCTTCGAACAACTGAGCCCTGGTTTTCCTTTTCGTGACGTCATTCTGAGCCCAAACGTAAAAGTCGGTGCCCCTCTGAGAATGTTCAAGAAATTAATAAACCCTTTGTATCTAGTCGTTCACGTGGTATAAAGTCGCCAGGTTGGAGAGCAAGGGACGCGCTGGTACAAAACAAATAAATGTCGTGCATCATTTATAAATGATTAGTATCTTTGTTTGTCTTGTCGCAATACAGCATGGCGGTTTAAATTGTACCACGTGAACGGGTAGCTAGCTGCAGAGGGTCTGCTGAAATCAAACGAAACCGGCGTTAACGACATAACGCCAAAAAATCATGGATCCCATTGTGTCGCAAAATGAGAAAGCTGTAGCAAGTATAGTGGCGGTGAGATCCTTCGCTTCTCCACGGCCTGTCATTTGCCATTCTCTCTATAGCAACGTTGGTTGGAAATTGAATTATTTTCTTGAAGCTTTCAATGATCAAAATTTATAGTAATTTTCAGTTACTTAAAAACCTTCTTTAACAGTTTTGTCCACTTTTTCTTCTAAGGATATATACCTAGACCAGAAGCGAAGAGTGGATAATTTAACTCAAAGCGTCTTCGACTCAGAATTTTCCAAAGGCAAAACAAAAGCAGTGTTGGACGCGGCTGGAAAAGCCCTTTCACTAATCGACAGAGACTCCACTATCGGAATAGAAGCATCCGACTCCATCAAACACTATGGCCTTGAAAATGTGCTCAAGATTCAAAGCATCTGTTTTCAAGCCCCCGTCGACACTTTGGCTACAAGCTGCATCAACATGACCGTCAATGCTAGCGTCATGGGTTCAGATGAAATCAAATCGCTCCCGTTTCACGCATGTCTGAACAAAGAACTGGTACCGCGCATGGCTCGATTCCTTGCAAATTATTTGTTCCCCGATATAGGAGCCACCAAACAAAGAAGAAGTCTTATCAGTGAAGAGAAGAACTACATTCCCGATGATGAAACCAGTGGAAGGCTAACAGACTTCCTACAAGGTCGGGGATTATTACGGAGAGCAAGGGATGCCGAGTCTACAGATGAACGTGACAGTATTGAGCCCTTCTGGGATCTTATTCAACAGCATGATCCCCTGAAGGTAGCGAAGAAGGCTGCGCCACCAGGCCATCCTACTATGAACAGCTTAAAGAGAAAGTGGAAGATACCAGGTATGTTGGCTTACTGTCTGAAGGAAAAGTTATCAGAGCACTAGATATCTAAAAGAAAATTTCATTGCAAATTAAACTTTTGCGTAAAAAAAAGTCCTGTAGTTTACTTTACATGTACAGGATTGTGCTTTATATAATCCTGACGGCTAAAATTAATTTTGTCATTTATTACTTTGGGACACTTTTTTTCGAGTAAACTCAAAAGTGCGAAATATCTTTCTTGCTGAAATCGGCTGGCTCGTATACCAAGAACCAACACACGCAAGATAGAAACAAAAACAGCATTCAAACTTACGATGATAAACTTTTAACAGTTTTACTGTTTCTTTTCTCTGCCTTAAAAAAGTGGCTGTCGTAGATTGATTACAACTCAGCCTCTCTCGCGTTAGAACATTACTGTCTGCAGTTGTGAATGGCGAACAATGAGATGAAAATGTGGTTTTGCAACTGAGTTAGCGTTTACTTAAAATAATTTTAATTTTGCAGCATCCAAGGCAGGAAGATGTAAGATTTATCACCAGCTGTTGGATATATGCAGGGATATGATGAAAACAGTGAAAAAGATGTATGGAACTTACATGTATGAGCGATATTTGTTCGCCAAGGAAAAGGACCGCTTCAGTCGAAAGCTTAAACGAGTAACGAAACAATTAGAATTGTCAGGTAATTATATCACTCTTCTTTGTCACCTCTTATAGACTCAGAGTCATCCAGACCACGTTTCTTTTGCCTATGGGAGTGTCCTACCTAAGCTAAGTGGTACTCCGCTAGGCGGCGAAAGGGCTACCAAGCATGCACCCCTTACGAGAAACTGACTAGCTTCGAGTGCACCAGAAGCTTCGTCAAAAATTTGAAGCTTCAAATTTAGTGTCATAATGCAGCTCGTAGCCTTATAAGAACAGTTGAATAAATCATTGCTTTCACGTGCTAGCAGATGTTCTGTAGCAGAGTCACTCAAAGAGCTAATGGAGCTAAGTTTTATTTTCTCCAACAGCGAAGGAGGTATCTGGTACAGAAGACCAAATGGAGAGGATTGAAAGAAGTCTTAACTTTGTCAGCGATGGTAGGTGCCCATTACTTCAACAAGAAACGTTCCGGCTATATGATTCAAGCTCAGGATGTATAGACTGAACAACATAACTTAGAGAGCTAGTAGATAACATATGCTTTACTCATTCAGTGTCGTCGTCTCGTCCAGAAAGCACTCCCTATACTTTTAAAAACGTAAGCGGAATTCAAGTTTAGAACTTCTCAAAGTAGAAAATGGGATGATACAAAAACAGTTCAAAATAATTCTTATGAATAGAACTGGTATGACACTAAGTATAAATCACTGGCAAAAGACAACTGCAAGGACTAATCAAACAACGCGAAAAGACTGTAGTTACCATATTTCCACTTTATTAGGAAAATCACGAATTCACAGAAGGTTATGTGTAGTACCACAGTGAACGGAAGTTATAAATGGTGTCCTTTAATTAAATTGAAATAATGGCTTTCATGTGATGCGGTGCATACTACTCTCTTATTTCAGGTGTTAAGAAGTGGAGTAAAAAAAGCGAAGACGCATTAAAGCGTCAAGAAGCTATCAGCGTTAAAGCCTGGGTTAAAGCCATGGATAGCAGAATAATATCTTTGGGCGGAGAAGGAGTACAAAGATTCTTGGGAAACCTATTCCGCGCATTTGACGGGCTGTTTGAGAGTTCATCACTTCCCTCTAAGTATGCTGGGAAAGCCATAACAGTAATGCAGAGAATACGGCAAATAAAATCGGTGAGTTGACTAAGAAAAGTCATCGAAATCCATCGACCTGCACTAACCCATTCAGGCTAAATCAACCAAGGCTGCGAGAGTACACACTATGGGGTATACATCAGGGACGTGAGGGTAGACATGTTGCAAGAGACTAGAGCCGCGGAAACCGGACATCTCGTGTAACGTTTTTATAATTTTACCCCCACCCCTCGCCATTAAACGCACACAGAGAGAGACAGACATTTTCCTCAAACAAATTCTGTCCCTCACAACTTGTTGCATGAGAATCGACTGCGGTTTTGAATTTGTATGGATGAAGAAGAGCCAAAATTATTTATAGATTTTCATTGTACCCAAATACTAGTGCACACAAAATGGCTATGGATGTAACTATTTCGGCATAATGACCACAGAAAAAAAAGCAATGATATTTCAAAATATGGTTTAGCATAAGTTTGTTGTAAATATAAGAGGTGGCCAGTCGAGAAATAACCCGCAATCAAAAGTTGTACGGCTGTAACTAAGTTGTTAAGAATAAGAAGGTTGAGGGGCGGTAAAAAAAGCAGATATTTGTACTGCCTCCAAATTTAAAGACTTTGGACATAATGTTACGATTTTCTCATTTCATACAGGCATTCGAGCAGATCTTCACGAAGAATATTACCCTCGGACGAGCCAACTACCACGCAGACAGGGTTCTTTATGACATAGCAGAAATAGCCGATGTTGGAATTTACTGCCACAAGAAATAAGCCAAACCCTTAATTAGCAAGAAAGAAACTGTTAAATCAGTTATGATAATCCTCATCGAGGGTATTAACCGACCAAACAATCGTCCAGTACTTTTTTCTAGTTCCTCTTCTTTACTAGAAGTGCTGATTTGTTTAGTACGTGTGAAAAGTTGGCGATTGTGTCAGATTTCTCTCTGGATCCGTGGATTCGCGGATCCGTGAAAATAATAATAATTTAACGAATAGCGTTAGGTAATTAATGTAGACTATGAGTTTGTCGTCCATCGGTTACAAAAGCAGTCTATTTTTGCGGCTTGGTTTAGGATTGCCATACCTTGTAATTGGATGAAAAATATCGCGCCTTTTTTATGACGATTTGGCGGCAGTCAGTTAAATCTTCCGCGTTTTTAGTCTCTTATATTCATTTCTTTAAGAGAGGCTCTGATTGGGTCCTTACGATTGTGCGCAGAATAGATCATATTCACTGCCCAAAGTTTTAATAAAAGAGAGACTTAGTTTCACGTTTACAGCAAACGGCAAACGTTATTTCAAATACCAAGCGGCCAAGATTCTTCCAAGTCGTTTACTCCTTATTTCGTCCACAAAAAGAAAAAGTAGTTTCATGGCATTTTTATCCATAACAATGTTTTTAAACAGTTTCTATCTGCTTATTTCCTATTTTGAGAAACTGTAAAATTGAATCTTACGTTTGCCGTAAGCGTGACACAAAATCTGTCCAACATGAAAGTTGAAAATTTTATAGTTCTTGTTTTTTCCCTTTACATTCCAAGTTCGTGCTAAAGGCCTGAAAGTTTCAAGTACCAAATATTGATTCAAGTGACTTGCGAGGGCGGTTGAAATTACACCTCGATTGTTTTTATTTATTGGCAGTAAAAATCCCGCGCTACTTTTTCCTCCAGTCAGTTGTAAGGCTCAAGCGATTTGCATTATGATTGGCCAGAAGAATTGCTTTAGTTTTAGCTTGAACAACAGGTGTTAACGGGGTTTTCAAGCAGTTTCCGGCCATCTGAGCGCCCCTAATGACGACTGTTTCGACCCTGTTGAAGAAGCTGCTTTAGTTATGTTTTCATTGCACTCAGTTGGCTGCCAATGATGATCCAACGACCAATGTCATTGTGGTCGTGGAATTGCAGCAGGCACTCAATTGAAAATTACACTATTATGTAAGTGCTGAGTTCATCTGAGTCATCAGTATCAAAGATACAAACCGATGTAGAAATAGTTTTACTGAACGAAAAATAATGTTAGATCGAATCATAGCAAACTAGAATCCAGCAACTTGGTTCTTTGATAGCTCCTAGGAATACTTTCCATTTGCCCCCCAAAAATGTTATTTTAACGTTTGACGAAAAATGTGTTTTCGTCCACGGAGGATTTGTGCGGCGTGCCAGCGAGTAAAACCATACTTAGTGTACTTTGTTTTATAGTGGTCTGAGAAGCTCAAATCATAACACTTTCTTCATGTTTCTTAGGCATAACAATGATTTTAACCAATACGCTGATAAATTCTAATTCTTCCTCTAAGAATAAAATGCGAACTTTTGTAGAGAAAAAATCGATATGTTTGTTTGGAATTACTAAAACAACAAACAATAAATTGAGAGGTTACACTGTTTTGTACGTTCTTTTACTAAGTTTCTGTCGCGTAAAATATTGTGCAAATGATGCGGATCTCCTAACCTAACCAACACTTCATTAGACAAGTAATCAGCCTATAACATGGTGTGGTGAATGTTAAGTGTCTTCGCTTTTCCAAATTTGCTTCTTTTCTTTCTTGGTCAGATCAGCCGTAGTTTAGTATGACAACCGACGTGTTATTTTCAACCCCAGAACTGCCAAAGTTTGCCAAAAACTCGCGGTTGTCTAAGTTATAGGCTGCTGACTAAGGAAACTAGTACCAAACGACTGAACTGGGTTAGACAAAATTAACGAGCAGTCTCTCTTTTTTCTTAGTCCGCCGTGGAGTGAAGAGAGACTGATTGGGCCAGTTTGGTCATGGAGCGTAATCGAAGAGTAGCAAAACAGCCCGGGGGGTGGGGGGGGGGGGGCTACTTTGGTCAATTTTTCCTGGCTATGAGCTGCTGGCCTCTTAGAGCCCCTCCCAATATAGTCTATTCTGTGGCCAATTATAGACCCCATCTCAGTCACTTTGGGGCAAAAATGTAATTTTTGCGATCCCAACTTAGTCACTTTCCATTTATGTATCTACCTATAATGAATGAAAAATACCAATAGTACAAACATTCTGGTGCGTTTGCTAACTGCTAATATGAGAAACTGTCTTACCCCCAAAAAACAGAAATTGTGCGACCCCGTTCTAGTAAACTCTATTGAAAATGCGACCCCATTATAGTCAATCCAGTCGTCAAAATGCGACCCCATCCAGCGGCACATCCCCATTAGCTTCTTATAAGGAAATACCTCCCCGTGCAAAACAGTTGATGTATCAAGGTTGCACATATTGATGGCAAATACTTAACTTTCGACAGTTTTGATCGACACGCTGTTACCATGGCATCCAAGGTACAGGTGCCCCACCCGCCAACAGTGAAAATAGTGACACCTGTCAAAAACAAGTGTAGCTTGAAGCGGAACAAATTAAAGTTCAAGGTTTTAAACCTCTAAAATACCTTTCTTTCTTACAGGAAGCTATAGATCGTTTTCACATGACATCATGTCGGCTAGGAGGGTGTGCCAAAAAAATCCCGTGGGTTTGAACTCTTTTTTCGCGTATTAAAGCTCTCTTTGTTGCAAAGATTTGCATAGCAGTTGACCATCAGAGAGAAAGCGATCTATTGAAGCCTGCTTTGTTCATAAGCAGTCCATTGCCATGGACTATCGTTATGTCAGGTAAAAATGCTCAATTCGAACTTCTAAGGAATTTTTCCTACGGACAGTAGAATCCCTTTTACAATAATTCAAACGAAACCTAACTTGTCTTTCACCAGTCAAACAAAGTATAGTTTTACCCCCCGATTTTTTAACCTCCCGATAATACGAACCAATTTGTTTTACCCAAACCGTAGTTTAAAAAATCGGGATACCACTGTATTCCTCTCTTTTACGCAGTTTCCGGTGTAAATGGGTGGTCTAAAAGTGATGGTGCCAAACATAAAAGATCACGTTTGTATCAACGGTGACTAATGTATAAGAAACAGATTTTGTCCAAAAAAAAGTGCAAATTCGAGTGGATAAAGGTTTAATCTCCAGCAAACACTGTTTTCCCTAACCGCATTTCTTCACGTGCGTGAGCTTTGTAACTCCAGACATTAAGGAAAGGCGTTTAGGGAGTGTTCCACCGGCGTCAGGATTTGCTATTAGACTCTGGCTGGATTTGTGATAATCCAGAGCAGGAGGCGGAACACGCGTGAAATCTTTTTAAAACTGAGGCTTTTAAGGGCGGATTGACTACTAAGACAGTAACACATTGTTTTTGGATCGCAGAAATTTAGTACTGCCTTTGAGTTGTATCTAATTTATTAGTATTTTTACACGCACTACAAATCACATGAAAATTTCCCTCGTTCTTATCTGCCTTATCAAAAAAATAAATGTTAGGGATTGACTGCGCGGGCCGGTAAGAGTTTGTTGCCCGGCGTTTCCATTAGCGACTTTAAGACTTGGTTCCTGAGCAGGATGAAACGAAAGCTTCGATGCCATGAAAAGTATCTGTTCGCTTATTATCATGACAGCCCAGTATTTAACATGCGGAAATTGAAAGCTTACGTGTAACCAAACTAAGTGAATAGCAACTAAGTGTCTCGTGGTTGTATCTCCACCTGAATGAAACTAAAACGCGGAAATTATCGATGTTCAGGAGGTTTAAAACTTTAAATGTCAGCATATTGAACCTAATTGCTTTATATCAAACCCACAAAAAAACGCGTTTAGAATATTAAAAAACAGGTAAGAGTATGTATGCGTAGCGACACGCTTACACATAGTTCTCAGAGCTTCACGTGAATTGGTACATGATCGCAAGGCCTCTCAGTAGGCTATAATGGGGAAATTGGAGAGATCGATACACAGTGATAAACCTTTGGAATTTTCTTTGGTATGCCAATCTCGCAATTCTCACCCATGCTTTTCCTCCTACCCAAACTGAACAACGTCAGAATTAAGTTCCATTGACTCATATGTTCAGTCATCTCTGACTTTCGCAGAACAATTCAGTCAAATTAATTTAAGTTATTGTGCTAGAAAAGATCGAAACCAATGTTGCGAGCTGGTTTCTACAAAGTTCTCATGTGTATTCAAATTCTCCATTGATACGGGTGCCCCATTTCATTCTCGGATGATAAAAGGGCAATTTGAAAAAATTCCGTCAAGCCATGATCATGCATGCAAGATATTTTACATTATTTTTTTTTGGCTATGTACTCATCTTAATTACAGATTGACGCCATTCTTTGAAAGCGTAAAAACTATGCAAAACAGACTGTGACGCACGTACATACACTGAATTCGCGTCATGAATGGAAGTGAACCGTAAAATTAGTCACCCTATGCTATAAGTTGCGAAAGTTTGTATAAAGTAAATTTCACCTACAATGCGATTTAAATGTAATCTTCTTATTGAGTGACGCCTGACAACTTGCTGAGAACGCCAGAATGTTGATTTTTGCTTTGTTTGGTTTATTTTTGGTCAAAACGTTTATCATTGTCAATTTTTGGAAGTTTGTTCCTTGTTTGCTGGGATGGTTGGCGTCTCCGTGATCCCACTTTCCCTTTGGAATAACGACTAAGGCTCGGTAATTTCTCTCCGAGTAAAATTTTATAACAAGAGGTCAGGGCTCTTACAATGATATGTTTAAAAATGCTAAGTGAAACGACTTGAGACCAGCATTATCACTGAAAGAACAGCCATGGCTTTTGGGTGGTGTATGTTGGGGGCAACAAGCAATAACAAACAAACAAACAAACAAAACAAAGCAAAATAAACAACGTTTCAGCGTAAAAGCCGCTTTTAGGTGTGTGAACTATGCGTAAAAACGACCACCAAGATGCGGAACGACTTCGATAGACCCCTGCATATGAATTCAGCGGATTATGGCTTCGGAAACATTTCCGCGGATCCGGCGTGCATCTGAGAACTACTTTTAATGTTTGTTCGGAAACTGGGCCCTTTAAAACTAGTAGACGCATTGTTGTTTGAGGGACAAACATTATGCCGAATTTCTGTTCCTCAATTGAAACTGCGGCAAATTATATGTCATATGGTTGCAAGAGTTTCCTGCCACCCTTCTACAACTAATGGCCTGACTGAGGCCTCGATCCCAAAGTTCCGCCGGTGCGGTTTGGATCGAATCATCTGAAAGGATAGAAAGTTCAATGTGGGAGGCTTGCCAAACCATGATTGTGAATCACAGGGACTTATGTGAAAATGACATAAGGAAGTTATTACGCGATAGTAAACCAGCACTTTCATCGTTCCCTTTTTGACTCGAGGGCTTTGTGGGCAACATATGGAAAGTGTCCTAACATCTTGTTCGGTAGCCAACCTAGCCGTGCAAATATTCATAATAACAGCCCAATCTGATACCTTTTTTTAATTGGATATAAAACAAATGACCTCGGGTATACAGGTCGCTAAATTCGTGTTTCTTTTTCTCATTTTTTTCGCTCGCTTCGCTTGCTCTTTTTTCGCTCGGGTAAGAGCTAGGTCGACTTGTAGCAAGTCTCAGTCTGGTTATACTTGCTAAATTGTCTCGAGTATATTAATGGTATATTACGACCGAACCCCTTTTTTATAGCCAAACCTGAGTTCAAAAACATCTAAATAAAGCCGTTTTCAAGTAGTCAGAATTTTCATGCCGCAACAATGATTCTGTTCTTCAAATCTTGACCTTAGATTTATAAACACCATTGAATTTTACGGTACTTTTCATTTTCCGATTGATTTGCATATGAATTTAATACGTCGAAGAACTGTCGAATAACAAACACAATGCCCGGAGGTGGTACTCTTTATTCAGACTATTCGGGTCAATAAGGAAGTCCGTTTAATTCTGGGAAGCGCTATGAGAAATATGAAACTCTAAAACGTTTAATCCAGGATTCTTTTATGGATAGAAAAGAAAGCCAATCATTAGAGACACTACAGCTTGTTTTCTCTTGCGCAACCATTGAATTATATTGGCGACTTCCATTTCGTCACTTCCCTTTAAAAGGTGGGCACGCTCGACTGCCTTACGTGCTCTGTAAACTGATATTCACGATCGGTGGGCCTTAGCAGTTAGAACGTTCGAGTGCGAAATACCGTATGCCAGCTGTTGCCAGTGTCCGAATTAAAAAGAGTCTAAAACCCTTGTGAAAAAGAATAAAGATTATTGCCCCGAATTTGCAGGTGCCGTTAAAAGACGAAATATGATAGTACTTTGTAAACTTGAAACCTGTCTTGCCCACATCATAATTTGTGCATTACGGTTTGCTTCATTGCCGGCTCTCAAATAGAGTACAGCATCAGGGCTTATTTGGAAATGTTGATATTCAATGCGTGGGTCGGCCATCTACCATCTGGTAGCCGTTCGCGCCGCTAACGGTTGCCATGTCTTCCTGTTCAGGTGTTCATGAGTTGGCTTATGATAAGTTAGGATTGTAAGCTAGGCACGTTTCCTAATAAAGTTATAGCGTGACACATAAATGTTCACCCATGTCAGTATTCAGAAAGCAAAGAATGGCTAAACTTTTTCTCAAAAAAGAATATGATATTTAGAAAAAATCATAAATAAAAAATTACAAAGAAATAGAATCCAAACAAGGAATATTGGAATATTGGACAGGAGCCCATAACCTGACTTGGATCAGGGAAAACTGGAGCACCGTGTACGAAAAAAGGTGCAGACTAACCCCTTAATACGGACACCTAGTTATTACGGACAGTTTCCTTGTCCCTGGGAAAAGTAAGCCCTTACATTTTCTTTAACTGCAAACCGCTTGATACGGACACCCCGTTAATATGGACACTTTCTGTGCCCCCCTCCTAACTGTTCTCTTCTGTTTTTATATCGGTACTCGCAAGACTCGCATGACTGCCTCTTGCTTTTTCAAATACGTGATGACCAATAGTACACATACCACTATGTCTGCGTTCGTTTTTCGACCAAATTTACGCTTCTCGCATTTCCACCAGTAACGCACCTCATAAACGTATGAGCTTCCAGATCATGTATACAAAGCGCAAGATTTTTTCAAGCGTGAAAAAAATTATAGTGGTTTAAGGAGGTGACTTCGGCATAAAGCACCTTGAAAAAGAATTGGCGGCTGACGTTTATACTGCGTCACGTGGTTGACTACGCTCAAACACGTTCTGGTAAACCAAGGCACTCGCATTTCCTTGGAATACGAAATGCACGCACTCTCGTGCGGTTCACTTTACCCTTCGCGTTCCTTCCCGAACGTAACGAGTCCATTCCAGAATTGAAGCGAGACGCATCAAAACGAGGTTCTCAGTTTATTTCCTGCTGATTGATTCAGATTGATACCTTAAACGAGACGTCACTTTATGTAAACAGCGCTTCAGTACAAAGGAAGACCAAAAATACTTCGTTTCGAAATACAGGTAACTCATCTTTTCTGCGGATTCAAAGCGAAAAGGAAGACGATAAGTTCGACAGCAAGTTTATGGACTAGCTCAACCGACGCTGTAAGAATAGAACTTCGAGGTTTTCGTGAAACGTCGATCGATCTATCATGCTGAAAGTCTTACTTTATGTGTTTGGTCTCTTCATCAACATGGTCTGCGTTTCTAGCAGCAGTATTTACGACTCCATTTTCTGGGATCCTCAGAATCCTTTGTAAGTAGAGATTTGTTGTGTGTATTCACGTAAATATCCTGCGACGGTTTAAGCACGGTCTGTCTCATTCATTATAAACCCGACACCGGTATTGCCCAAGCTTTAATTCATAGGTTTCCTCCCGAACAGAACTCATTCTTAACTCTGCATAAAAGCATGTTTGCTTTGATCTTCAACCATTTTAATTAAATTTCTCGAACAGAAAGTTCATTCAGTGCTCTTGACTAAAATGTTTCGAGGTTATTGATTCCATGTTATAAAATGATATTCAATATGTACAAAAGTGTCATGTTCTTAGAAACTGAGAAGAATAATTCACGTCTAAACGCATTAACTTTGGGGCAAGCTAAAGCTTACAAAATAGTCGCAAAATAGTTGCAAAATCTGTCATGAAGTGATGTCTCGAACTTCAACAACGAAAGACGTGCACGCAAAGTTAATAGAGATCCTGCGATATTTTATTAGCCTCAATGTCCTCAATCTTCACTGGATTTTTTTTCTATTTTTTATTTGAACTTATGCTGTTTCCCTAACTCGTTGAACTTTTGATTTTGAACCAAAAAGAAAGTAGTGTATGTAATAAAAAATGTCTTAAAACAAAGGAAATACTATGAGTCATTAAACGTATTTACTACTTTATTTTATAAGTAGTGACTTATAATTTATTGTTAATCTATATCGGACTTAGTTAACAGTACTGGTTTTTAAAATTCACCATGGCGAAAATCTGTAACAAGCCACCTTTAAAGAAGGACATACTTATCAGTCTTAGCCGAGACGATGCTACCCCTCCGTGATTTCTACAGACATTCTATTACTTGCCATGGGATTCATACCCTATGGGGAGGTTGCCCAATGTTGACATTCCTGATCGAGTCAAATCAAAAATTGAACTCTTGTCATTCTTGTTGTGTTTGGCCAATTAGTCATCCACAATCATTGTTTCCTAGATGAGTACTCTTTAATCTTACAAAAGTTCAATTTTTGGTTTGTTATTGTCCATTTGAGAGGATATTCAGTATTGGATTGTATGTTGCCTAGAAATCAATCCTGATTGTTCGTGCCAGCTACAATAATAAGTCAGTATTGATTGTGTGTGCAGGTTAATTGCCCAGAACCTCATCACTTCAAATAATTACCAAAATTTTCTTTCAAAAATCATTAATTTGTGCTGTTGTGTAGTCATGTTTGAATTTTTTCCATTATTTTTATAAACTTTATTTGTACACTCATGTATATCTGCTCATCGCTCGACAGTAGTGCACTTATGATGGTGATATTGTGAAAAGGTCGTGAATTTTATCTCTGGAAACACTAAATTCACCCCAACCACAAAGAAAGCTAATATATGAACTAGTCTTAATAATAATATTGAACATTGTAGTTCCTAGGTTGAAACAACTAAAATCTGGCTTTGGGTAAATGTGAATGGAATTATTGCAGTTCTACAGCTGTAGTATATCATTACTTACATGAAATCGTAGAAGAGTTTGACATTCCTTGTAGGTCAACTCAAGAATAGAACTTGGAAGTTAATTATTCATGAATGTTTTTTGCAAGGTCTACATGTAAAATTATGTAATCACAATGATTGATTTTATTCTGGTCATCTGGTTGGATGTAAAAAATTGGGAACATTATGCATAATTCCAGGTTACATTCTAAATTAATAAAAATCTATTTACTGTATGTGGTAAATTACTGTATTTGTCACAGTGCAAACAGGCGGTACTATAACCAGGGCCACTTAGACAAAGTTGACCGGAAAATAACAATACAACCCAAGAAAGTTGGTTGTGAGCCAATCAGCAGCTCATGTTATTACTCTAGAAGTTCTGATGTTATTACATCAGAAGTTTCAAGGGCTCTGCCCCGCCTGTTTGCACTGTGACAAATGCAGTACGACTACTATCACCAGGGCCACCCAGACAAAGTTGACCGGAAAATAAGAATACATGAAAAGAAAGTTGGTTGTGAGCTAATCAGCAGCTCATAAAAAAAACATGAGTTACTCAAAGCACAAAACTTGAAAAACATCGATATCATAGCAAATGTTTTGCAAGAATGCAAACACCAGACAGTGTTTTTTATTCAAAACTTTACATAATTACAACACCCAGGAGACATTTGTTTGACACAAGTTTTTACTTGCCTTTTACCAACAAATTATGTCTTTGCTACCATTACTGCACTTTGCAATAACATTGCGACTTCAAGTCAAAAATAAAAAAACGTTTACAGCTTTAGCCTCCATCACTAACTCTAATGGACCTCTCAGGAAACACTGACTTTCTTCAGTGGATTGAAAAGGTCATATCTGTTGGTTGTAATTGGTTAATTTTGATCTATCTTGTTTAGGAAACAAAGGAAATTGAGAATCAACCTAGGTTAAATCAAATTTAACATGAAATCAAATATTTTGATCTGTAACATACATAACAAATTTTTATGGAAACTGCTGCTAATATGCAGATATTTTGTGATGTGCATTTGTGATCCTGTGAAGAATCTATACTCTGAGTGCAAAAAAAGAACTCTGGTAAAACAATATAGCTATAAGTTTACAGGTTTTGCCTTAAAAGCCTGCAAGAGCAAAAAAGCATTATGATTTACATTATTTAACATGAGCCAAAACAGACTAGAGCTGGTCCTGTCCCGACTACATCTGGTCCTGTTAGCAATGATTCAGTTCTTATGGAAACGAATGCCAACAGATCACCTTAGGTGTACATGTATTTTCTTGCACTTAATACAATCGTGGTTTAAAATGCGTACATTGTATACACGACACTTTCCTGAGATTATTGTTGAAAGGACACTTAATGGTTTACAGAAATATATGAGCTAAAGAATCAGGGCCAGGGTTTTCTCCCATTTACTGTGAGTGTGACCCTGCTTTCTTGTATAGGAAATGAAAGGAAAATAGAATCATATGTTCAAATATTTAAGTGAATAAGTGCACACAATTCCAGTAGCAGGAGAAAGCCATAACATTACAGGAGAATATTTTGAAAGAGGCTACATGTCTGAATAAAAAACAGTCACAGGCTATCAAACTCTAGACGGAGAATTCTGTGTAGTAAATGGAGAATTCTCCGATCTCTGATGCCTAATTAATACTCTGAGGCCACTACGAAAAATACCATAATGTACTTTAAATTGGTATTTAAGCTACATAAGCTG
This sequence comes from Porites lutea, assembly GCF_958299795.1. Taxonomy (NCBI): domain Eukaryota; kingdom Metazoa; phylum Cnidaria; class Anthozoa; order Scleractinia; family Poritidae; genus Porites; species Porites lutea. The sequence goes on from NC_133202.1 coordinate 54,453,927, forward strand.
CATGTGAAGCCTGACTTGTGCATTACTATAATTTTTTTTTTTTGCACAATCTGCAAACTTGTGCAATGGTAGATTTCCAAAAATACCATTGTAATCTATAAAGCACTTCCTAAATGGTAATTTAAGGAATATTAAGGTATTTTCTATGGTGGCCTTTTGAGGTTTGATGTACAGCTGTAGGCTCTAGATCCTTTACAACTTATTAACTGAGAGTGAGGTTATTACGGGGAAATCTCAGACCGACACCTTGATGTATTGCCCAAGCGATAGCGAGGTCAAATGCATCTAGCCTGAGGTCTGAGATTTTCCCGTGATATGACTGAACGGATGAGGTTATTCATTTATTAATGATTATGGCCTTTTAAGCACTATTAAAATAAAACACTGTAAGTAATTTTCAACATACATTAGCTGTGTTTGCAAGAGATCATTTGAAATGAAGCTGGCTATGCATTTGAAACCACATAGTTTCTTTGAAAATTATGAGACAATTTTGGACCTTAGCCTGCGATCATGCAGTTAAAACTAATAACTGGTCAGCGGATAACTGTAATGAAAAGCACATCACGTCAATGAGTTGTACACTTGAGCCTGCGATACCGTACCGTATTGCAGATTATTAGTAATACATCTACATGTTAACACAAAACTGATTTTTCACTTCAATCTTTCCATAGATTCAGAGACAAGAGCCAAAGTTGTAGCACAGGACACATGACTCTTAAAGTCCGACTGCAATCTAAAGTCTTCTTCATATGTCCAAACACAGCCACTGTGTTACAAAAAACTTTAACAGCACCTCAATCTGCAACCATGTATGAAAACCTTTGGATTGCTTATGACAGAAGTGTGTTTGACCAATGTAATACAACATTAAGCAATACTAGCAAACTTTTATTCAGTTGCAATGATCCAACAGCATTGAAATATTTTCCTGTGGTATTTGCTGAATTTACAGCAGACCCAGATTCGCTGAAGTTTAAAGATGGAAAGAAGTATTATTTTATTGGTAAGTGATAGAAAGTCAATTTTACAGGACTGAGTGACCCAAATTATGGGCTGAAGTTTGGAGGGGGGAAGAAGTGTTATTTTAGTGGTAAGTGATGAAGAGTCGCAGTTACCTTAAAGTTTCCACAGTGGTGACTCCCTGAGAGTTAAACGAACCAAGTTCTTTTTCTCTATATCACATAAAAAATTATATGCATGATCAGTGATGTTGAGTTTTATGTACTCATCATGTAAAATTTTGATGCCCAGTCCAACACCATTTGAGCTCCAGTCCAAACACCAATGATTTTACTGTAGTATTTGTGTGAAAATACTTCTTATTATTAGTTACTTCTGGGCCTCTTTTTCTATAAGATTGCTCTCTTGAGTAACTTACTAACTAGGTTTTATTACGCTACAAGTCTATTACATAAAAGGATATTCTTCAAAGTCATCTCCATGTCAAGTCAACAATTGTTTTGTGTTTCCTTATTGTTCATCTATTGTAGGGACATCGGATGGCACACAGACACACCTCAATGACCCTAGTGAAGGTCACTGCAATGACACAAAAAACGGAGTATTCATGAAAATTGAAGTCTATGTCTGCAAAAAAAGTAATCTAACTTATACAGGTAATGTTCAATTACTACAGTGTAATTAATTTAAGAAGTGTTGAAGTACAGTGTACACATACTGTACACATACATGCCATGTTAACTACATGTAAAAAGCTTTGAAGAAAAAACTTCAAGGTGAAGTTGATGCCCCAGTAACTGCTTTTGAAGCTAGTTTAACTGTTTTGTGGTCACAGTCTGGCTGTAGGCTGCCAAAACGTCCCATAATGCCATTTAAAGTTTGTGCACTTTGCAGCCTTCTGTTACAGATTTAAAATATCAGCCTCTGAAGTTTGGGCATTTGTAGAAAGCAAAATTTTGGAAGAGTTTTTGTGTTTAAAAAGTGACACAGCAGTCTCGACTTTTACCTTTTGCTTTCTCTCCTTCCCTCTTCTTTCCGCTTCTTTGCCCATTTTCTTGTTATTTGCTGGGCATTTACCAGGCTTTCTCATTCTGGTGGAACACTTCTATGGAAAAGCTTTTAGGATTATAGGATTTGGTGGAAGGAAGTGCGGGTGGGTAATGGAACGAGATTTTAGTTAGAATTTTTGGGTCAACTTTTCATGGTGTTTGAACTTTTCTGCGTTCTACTTGATTAAATTGTTCTCTTTCTGGCATGGTCTGAAGGATCTCTTCCTCCTGCACAAATGAGAAGACAAAGTTGCCCTCGACCATTAAGACTGATGGTATAACAAGTTGTACAACCCTTGCTGGTCTGCACGGACGGTTACATGCGGTTGAGGGGCGAATGGGTTAAGAAGGTTGTCCGGAGGGTCATGAGTTTTTTTTTGTCCGATGTTAGTAATCTATCTTATTGAGAGTCAAGTAAAGGGACCAAAAAAAGGCAGGGACCAACTTTAGGTGTCAGTTTTATTGAGGTGTCCATCTTATAGAAGTGTCCGTTAAGCCTTTATGTCCCAAGATCCAACTACTAATTCTCCAGACTGATCTCCATACATTTCTTTTAAGAATAGTTGAGAGAATTTGGTTTACGATCAAAGCGTTCTCCCTTCGGTAATCAATTAAGTAATTCAATTAAGTAATTCTCATAACCAGTACTCTTGATGATCTGCTGATGTTGTTAGGAAAAAATTGATGTTGGTCACTATTGGGACTTAAAGGAGAGAGAGGGTCGACTGTAAATAAATTCTTTAAAACATTTTTCCAGATGAAGACTGTCCAGAAGAAGATGTGGGTGTCCTGAAATGTCGTGATAATCCAACTCCAACAACAGCCCTTCCTACAACAGTTCTGCCAACAACGACAACTCCATCATCATCATCATTCATGTCATCAACAATAACACCAACCAGAATCACTACTCAGGCACCTTTTACACAAGCTGCAAACACATCTAAAGCCAGTACAGTGGAAGTCACAGAATCGACAAAAACAACATCCACAGAGCCAACCAGCAATTCTCAGCCACAGTCTGCTCTGCAAAGGGGTGATGACCGCATGGAGACAGGTATGAAAATCAACAAGTGTTGTTATAGCAGTTTGTTGATTCTTATTTTCACAGACTTTTTTACTTTTGTATAAATAACGATCCCAGTCGCCGTGTTTGTTTTTGAGCATTATTTCTGTACAGTTCTATAAATTGGTGTCTAACAGTTTCTTGGTGGTTTAAAAGAACGTTTTCCTTTTGAGGCCTTCGTACAAGTTGCTTTTTTCAATGTTTAAAAGCCTCGTGCATCAACAACCAAAATTTTCTTTTTACATACATGTAACACTTCCATGTGAACTGCATAAGTCTTAACAATTATCGTAACTACTGCACAGGTTGTCGAAACGTAAGTCCCTGCCAACATCAACAGTCCTACTCAGGACTACTGTACCTTCACCCGTACGATCATACTCAACCTTTTTATGAAATGACTCCTGGGTTCAAACCTTTCACAGTAGGTTATTTCTTGCAGATATTTTCCAGAAAGCAGTCAACATGCCTCAGATGGCTTCTTGTTATCTTAACGTAGTAATTTACCTACTTTATTTTTCATCGTCGCCAGCCTTCTAAAAATGTCCAACTATTTTCTCAAGCTTTGCACAACAAAACAGCTGTGCTGGTGGCTTTGTTTGGCGTCGTTGTTCCAATAAATTTTTTACTTAACGGACGATCATGGCGTTGGACTCGTATTCCGACAGTCCCGGCTCCGAGTCCCGCTCTGACCACCAGCTGGATTTGTTCTCGGTTTTCCGAGTTCAAATTTTCGGCGGATCTTCGGTCACGCGTAAATTGTAAATAGCCAACTGTTTTCACAAACAGCCATTATGTTGAATGAGTAATATCAGCGATGGTAACACCCACAGGTTTTACAGTTCTTAACTATTCAAAATTGTTTTCCACCAACAGAGTTAAAATATTGGAGGACTTGGGGAATTGTCGCCATGGTTTTGCTTCTTATATGTTCCGTGGTGATTATAGCTCTACTCTTCTTTCTCTACTCGTGCAGGTAGGTTCTTCTTCACCTTCATCTATTCACAAGCCATTAATAATTCATAAAGAAAATACAAAAGAAATTAATGTGTAATGAGTGTTTGGAAATCAGATGAAAAACTGCTCATTAGAGAGATTCACGTTTACGCCAAACGGCAAACGTGAATTAGTACGTGACCAAGTTTCCCCCTTATTTTTCGTTTACTTTTTATTGCTTCTACACAGAAATAAGTAGTTTTATGCCAGTTCTATCCACAAGAATCGTTCTGGGCAGTTTTTATCTGGATATTTTCTATTCTGAGAAATTCTCAACTGACGTTAAAACAAGGTATTGATAGGCAAAACTGAAAAGGAGTAGCACAGACTGCAATTAGAAAATTTTCAATGAAACTGTTTAGCCTAAAGGTTTTTCAATGCTCATCTGTTTTCTATGTAGTTTCAAATAAAAGGTGAATCTTAATCTCTCTATTTTTACATCCTTAATATCAAGCATTCGACAGAGTCTTTCATCACCTGATGAATCACCTAAAAGTTCGTCTAAAATACTCCGCTGCGCGTTGTATTTTTAACTCTCTTCATGCTTGATATATTACTTAACTGGCTTGCAGTTATACCGAGTGACCCCTTGCAGACACCCACTATTACTCGGTCAAAAGTAAAGTAAAGTAAAACTTTATGTCAACAGGCTGGCCCAATCAGCTCAAAGCGCTGTTCTCCACAGGGGCCCTGCGTCCTAAAAACTACTTTTCGTTAAGAATTTGAAATTACATTTTAAAAGCCGAAAATAAAATTTTTAACAGTATCCTTAAAAGCCCTAAAATACATGCAAAAATTACACGGTACATGTACGTTTTAAAAATCCTTATAATACTATAAGATTTCAAGGAAGCGTCATTAAAAGTTACCAAAAAAAATGCCTTGCTCGGCGGCGGAAAGTCTGTATGCTCTGAGCGTTTGCTGTGTTAACGGGAGTTCATTGAAAATTTTCGAGCCACTAAAGATAAAGACCCTTCTCCCACATTGATAGTCAAGTTAAACCTTTGGTAGAGGTAGCCCAAAGGCTGGTTTTCATTAGCGCCGGAGTCGGAGTCAGAATTGTAAGCCGAGTCGTAAGAGCGCCTATGGTTTTGTGAAAATAAAAAGTTGGAGTCATAAGCGCAGTTATAAGCGCGAAGGAATCGGAGTCGGAAGAATCAGAACGTTTCCATTTCCTTCCGACTCCGCTTACGATCCCGTCGTTTATTTAGTGAATACCAGGTTGTCGGAGTCGGAAGCAGAAGCTGCAGGATAAACCAATCACAAAGCACGTTTTCACGCTGTGTGATTGGTTTAGGTGTTCTGCGTTTGCTTGCGACTCTGGCAGCCTAGTTTTCACTAGATCGTAAGCGACGGAGTTATAAGCGGAATCAAAAACGCTGCTTTCACGAGATGATCATGTCCTGCACTTCTGATTATGACTCCGACTCCGTCGCCAGTGAAAACCAGTCTTAATACGTTGCCTCGTAGTGTACTTGTGAATGTTCGAAAAAATTTAGTAAAATAATATGGTTAAAAAAGCTTGGAACAAATGAATTATTGGACAGTGAAAAGCAAGTTCATCCCTGTGGCAACAGGTCTGCAAGAAAGAGTCGGCCGATGAATTGGCGGGACTGAAGAGAGCGGACGGCCCTGGAAGAAAATTGGAGATAAACGAGACAAAAAGGCACTTTCCTTCTCCACTCGCCTTCTTCCCCTTTTCCTAATTCACTCGCGTATAACATGTTCGCCCACGGGCGACTAAAGCCTGCGTGAAAGAGACGTCTGCCCGCAGGTTAGCGGGATAATCGCCGGGGCGTGAGAGACTGCTGCTAGTTTATAGCAAAACTGCGTGTAGATATATTTATACATCCAAACTAAGTAAATTGTTTGACTAGCTTCACACATGCAAGATTTGACCTGTGTCTCTGTGTGTTTTTTCGTAGAAAAAAGAATCGTCCTGGTATAATAACACACCAAGAAAGAAGCGAAAAAAATCCTGCTTCGAGACAAGAATCGGTTGGGGGCGTGAGTAACCGTGGTTTTGTGTCCAGTTTAGTATTTAACGATTCTGGCGACAATGGCAAAACTGCACTCCCTCTTAACGGTTTTCAAACGTTCTATGAACTGCCCAATGAAACATCCTCAACCGGCAGCATGGAGATGGACGGGAAAAAGCCTGTTCCTCACGGCAGTATTGTTATTGAGAACAAGGAAGGACACTATGATAATGTGGGGAGCCTCTACGAAGTGCCAGATGTGGACGAAAAAAAGCCTTACCAGGACGGTAGTGTTGTGATTGAGAATAAGGATGTACATTTTGCTAAAAACGGACAAATCAGTAAGGCAGTCGCAATTGACGTTTAGATTTGTACTATAAACTGTTCACGTCTCCCTCTTTTCTTGCATTTATCTATGGGCTGAAAGAAACGCGAAAGAACTGGAGGGGTGGAGTTCATAAAGCGTTCGCAAGCGCACTCCTTGACATCATCTCATTGCGCTACGTGCTTGTGCCCATCTCGCTTCATTTCTGGCCTGGTTTTAGTCTTTGGATTGAAACAAAAAAGAGAGGGACTGTGAGCAGGCTAAACACATGTACAGCAACTGAAAATAACTGTAAATCGCAAAATTTTGTAGATATCTGTACTAAATATTTTGTACAAGAAAATTTCTTAACTAGGAGCTGTATAAGACACCTTACTGTTAATAATGTTTAATCACATCAGTAAAGCAAGGTTTTTGAAGACAGGCAGGTAACTGATATTAAAGTCATGCTGACCCGTTGATTTAGCACCTTAATATGTTTCAGGTGATCCGCGTTATAAGTCACCCTCCCCAGGAGTATTGCGTGACGAGATAAAAACGGTGGCGCGGGAGACCTCCGTGTTAGCGGTGGATTGTACTTTTAAAAGTTTACATTTCAAGCTCTGATCCTTCCCTGTAAGAAATGAGAAAAACCTAGCAAGTGAATCATCAGCTTTTAAATCCCCTCGAAATTAAGGGAAGAGGAGTTATTTCAGTACATACTTACACAATCTCTTTAGAAGTGTATTTCAATTCAGTTCAGATATTATGGGTTGCGAAGGGAAAAGTGAAATCATTTGACATGGAATAGGATGTGACAAGAGAGGTCTTGGATGTAAAGTTTACATGTGCAGGCTCATTTTTAACACATCCAATATTTTTGAGATTAATGTGTATCAAACTATTGTTTGTCTTACGCACTCGACAGGGGCACCCAACGAGAATATAGTTCAAAACCACTTAAACATAGCATTGTTAAACGTATTTTAGTATTTAAACGGTAGATATAGGCATATTTTTATCCCCTAAAACTTTTTCATCTGTTCGGATTTCCTAGCTGAAAGTCTAGTGATCCGAAAACTATAGGGATCAGAACTTATCGTTTCGAAAATTTCAGCCACGAAAAAGGTTCCCGAAAATTCTAGGTGACCTTTTTAGGGTAAAAATCCGTTAAAAATTGGCAATTATACCATGTTTTAGATGTTCGAAAATCCTAGGAGAGGCAAGCAAGCAAGAAATTTAACAACAAATGTTCCAAAAATTCTAAATCTCAAAGCGTCTTCCGAACAGGTATTTTCCGAAAATTGACGTTGGGTGCCCCTGGCTCGAATTTCCTTGCCTTTTTTATCCGAAGAAGCTTTTAATCGGTTCTGATTAGTTATTTGCTTGTTTGTTTATTTGTTTGTTTGCTTGTTTTTTACATGCAATTATTATTTGTGTCGTGTGTGGAATGTTACGCTATGTTTCGCTGTCGAATACTTGTGCTAACCTGACACCTACTGATTTCTAGCCTGTGTCTTCAATATGCGAGTTTTGGTGTGGGAGATGTATATCGTAGAGATTCTGTGTTTTTTCTCTTTCTGTCTTAAAAGAGTGTAGAGAAGGTTTGATCGTCTTTGCCTCGGCGAATGATTCTTTTCCAGTTGGAACGGTTGATATGTCTTTCATTTTTCTATGTCATTTTATATTAAACATGATCTTCGTGAGGTGCTGTGAAGCATCAAAAAATTTTCCAAGAAAGGAATCGCAACCTGAGTGTGTTCATGAATCTAAGAATAGAACTTCTTACAAAGAGAAGTATTGGTATTTGATAGAAGTATTTTATAACGAATTAGAAAATTTATCACCGCATGCAAAAGTGAGTTTAGCAAACTTGTTTTAGCAAAAACAATCGTACATTTTGTAAAATAAGGGGATATAAAAGCAATTCAATAAAAAGCGAGCGAATCCGTTCAAGGTGTACATAGCTAGCGGTGAATTTATTGGAGTCCCTTTTCGATCCGGTTGGTCTTTCCTCGAATCAACATAAAACTTTTATCCAATTTTTTTTCATTGCAATTCTGACTCGAGATATTAAGTGAAAGGTTTATCCTTTAAGAGAGGTACAATACTCGTCAAAAATCTTGAAACACTGGTGTCTTTTTCCCCTTACCCAATGTTGATTTGGGTATTACAGTCGTCTCAGTGCTCCAAAATACGCGTGGCTCAACATTGGGGAAGGAAAGGAGCACATTTGAGTGAGAACAGAGGTGTGAAGAGTGGATAATGTAAGAAATTTGGAGAAATTTCAAGAAAAACGGCTTCTGTTTCAACTATTTGAGACGAGCGTTGTAGTACTTTGTGTTTCCTGCAGCTTGAAAAGTTAATTTAGCCTTTTTTTTCTTGTGTTGTGCGATGGTCCTGCACGCATACAAACCTTTTATTTCATTGGTGCCTATAATTTGCACTACCTATTGTTTTAAGGGATAGGGGCATTGTTATGTCACCATCCTTATTGTTTACCCAGCCAATCCCGAACCTTGTTTGGAATAGATGCAGGTCGTGTTGTTAGGGTGAAGTCTTGGTCAATTCTCGGTCAATTTACTCAAACCTCGTCGTAAAGCTGATAGCGCCCGGTTACATGTGCCTTTATCCGTAGTATAATAGTATTATACACCTAGTAAATTTCTTCAAATGCAACTTCCAGGCATGCCTAAAAGCGGAGATCAAACAACCTTCCTTAAACCATCAATTGCACCGGCCATGTAAATTTAAAACTCTCTTTTTAATCGTTCGTTGTTACGTTTCCTTATTATATTTTTAAAGTTTTCTTCCACATTAGCGTTCTATGACTAGCCGATTTTTTGAAAACCCTGAACCTAACGAAATTTGCAGTCATTTCGGCAGTGAAAAGAGCCCGAAAAGGCGTCAAAAGGCAGGTTTCTTAAGCCCGAGAAGCTCCAAAAACAGTAATGAATGAAAGAAAAGGGGAGGAGAAAAAGAAACAGTGAGGCGAAGGAATTAAAGGAGGAGAAGAGAAAAAAAACAATGGTTGCACTATCTAGTTTTTATAATAGCTACTTTGGAGTTAGTTTTTGGCCGAAAACAACTGTTGGAGGCAAAAAGGTCCATTTGGCGGTAACAATATAAAAAATCCGGCTGCTGATCATAGTAATCATAATAATTGCCCCCGCAGGGATTTCGCCCAGAGGCGAAATCCCAAGGAGGCACCCTAGTAACTCGCGCGTATATTAAAGACAGTACTTACAGTTCAAATATGCAGTCAGTATACTAGAAAAAATCTCGATTTGCTCGAACTGGGGCCGCGAGGAATCCGTAGGTAATGATGACGTTTCTATTGTTTGCGCCCGCAAGTACGAAATGGTTAGGATGACGTAAAGACAGAAAATCCCGAAGGGACCGTTCAGGTAGATTTTGTGACATTTATTGTGCATTCATGTTCGATACTCTTTTGCGTTACGCAGTGACATTCTGTGGAGCAGTTGTTTTGAGAGTTATGGACCAAAAGACACTCGTTAAGAGCAGAGGTTATAACATGCGTTTAACTGTGTAGATATATAAACACTTGGAGAGTTTGCCAGACACGAGTTCACAAATCTTTGATTTATATTGGAAACCTTGCCAGACACTCTTTCTCTCTCTTTGACCGGAATAAGACTCAGCCCCGAACAAGCAAGACGAGTGAACAACGGCTAGCTTATCACTAGCAGATTGACGGACATTTACAGAAATTCGCCGACAATCAAATTCTGTGCTGACTTATTCCCTGCTCACAGATGTCCTTCCGTTATAAAGTTTCAAATAAGACTAGAATGCGCTAGAGTGAATCGATCAAACGTCCTTTTAATTTCTAAGGCTTACTTTCCGGCAAATAAAATGAACTGAATGTAAAAAGGGAAAGAGAAATAGCGAAAAATTCAACTTCTAATTAAATCTTTTCTTATGGCTTAGAATAAACTATTCTCGAAACTGAGAATGTTTTGATCAAAGGTGCATGGAACCTTGCATTTCCTGTATTTATCTCACCTATTGTATGGAGTATGTGTGAAAATCTTCATTATGAATCGGTATATTTCAAAGAGCTACACAACCAGCAAGAATACTATTGACCGACAATATACAAAACGGGGGCAGCTGTAGTGTCAACTATATATTACTAGTAATAATAATAATAATAATAATAATAATAATAATAATAATAATAATAATAATAATAATAATAATAATAATAGTGTAGTGAAGATGGTGAGCAGGAGGAGGGACGAAATAAGAAATGTGATAAGGAGAGAACTAACTGGATTATAAAGGTGTCAGACGAGTACTACGGTCGAACCTCGCTTTACGGACCTACGTAACAAGGACACCCCATTTATAGACAAAACACAGTTAATTTTCTATGAGAATCCGTTGGGACAGAAAAAAAGCGTTCGTTGTCCGTATTTATTATATAGACAGGAGTGTTTTACTGGAAAATATACCACTCGTAAAATTCATAAAAACTGCATCCGGGACCCGAGTGGTTTATTTTCCATAATCTCACACGTGAGTTTATCGATAACGTAATTTCGGTCATTTCCCTCTATTATTTATACGCTGGGGCGTGGCATTATAACCACGTGACATTTACTCCGATCGCCAAAAATTTTATGTTATATTGTAGATTGATCTATATGTTATCCATTCTATGTGTTAGACTTACAGGGGGGACCCACAACTTAGCGAAATTTCGTATACCTATGATCCACCGATTTATGACATCACATGCGGTTGCAGAGTGTGCTGCTCTGTTTCGCGCAAGGTTTTTGCTTAGGGGATTTCAGAGTGCATTGTTGCTTATGGGGGATTGTGAAACTTAATGACAGCAAACTTAATTTGCACAGATAAGCAAAATTGCATTGCCAGTTATTTTCTCTCTGTGTGGTAGGGGATAGACAGTTCAATTACATGTGAAGGACTGGAAGTATATTTTTTGCTAATTTTCCCTTGCCGAGCCTTAAAGTCCATATTGTAAGACAGTTGTGCATAAGGGATATTTGCATTATTTGATTCTAGGATCCTAATAACAATGTTTTACTCTGTAACTTTTTAATAAGGTTGACAGTGGTCTTCTTTTATTACAATGTTGAATGGCATGCCTGAGGGGGAGGGGTATGTACCTGTAGCTGGTGGGGCAAAAGAGAGTATCCAACAGAGGGTTCAAACCTTTTTAGGACAAACAGTCACCCAGTGCAGCTTTGAGTGAGCCAGTGATCATTTTTTTTCTTTTGGCCATACATGGACAGTATTTTTATTGTTTGCTTTATACTTCAATTTAAATTTTTTCCTGTGTTTTTGGGTATGAAAATGTATGATAATGAGTATGACACAAAGGAAACTAAAATTATCCAGGGATAAAATTGAACCATAATAATAATGATATACAGGTGTGTATAATTAGTATGTATACAACAGTTTTTCTTCTAGTGTTAAAGGAAATACTGAAATTTTATTCACCTACTTTATTTGATTGATCAATGATATTATTATTGTTCTAAAAAAAAGAAACATCAAAATATTTTCAATAAATTACATGTATGAATTTTAGAAACGTGCAAACCAGCCCTGAGACATTCAAGCTGTGTTTATTTCCTTTTTCCAAAAAAATATCCTGTATTTGGCTCAAAATCGTAGTGCTTAGATTCACAATGCATTTTTGATTCTTTTCCAGTATCTACTGCAAAATACAGTCAAATATACCGGTATACCATCTCTTCTTAGTTGTGTCCTTGACAACAGGCTTTTCAATGCAACTTTCAAGTTGTTTTAACACACAATCCCCCAACAAGTGAAGGTCTAGGAAATATTGGGTAAATGTAGATAATTATAAACATCTTTTTTGTGTCAAAAAGTGTTTACACTCCTATTTCAATCTTCAAACGGCTTGCTTTGCATAAAAAGAGTGTTTTTTTTATTGTTCAGTAGCTCTGGGCTCAAGTTCTTATCTTGATCCCATCAATGTATCTTCAGTTTTTACCAGAGGTTTCAGTGATTTCAAAACAAGCCAGTGACCACCGGAGTTCCATCGGCTACTTGATTGTATGTTGCCAGCAATTCCAGTACCCCCAGCCTCCAGATTCGGCTGCCTACTTTAAAACATTTTGAAATCCCTGAAGGTTATCTACTAACGGTGAGCTAGTATAATTTTACAAAGGAACCCTACCTAAGGATCAGAAAGTGAATTATTGCAGTAACCTTCGAATTTGGTTCCATCGCTTACATGTATTGTTTCTAGTAACAAAAAGTGCAAGTCTTAAGATGAAATTTTCATATTACAGAACAAAAAATATCCTTCCTTTTTCCAGGAAGGCCATTTTCTTCCAACAACTCCCTACCAGATAGAAATTTCATTCAAGTTTCATATAAAATACTTTTTGTTTGTTTTGGCCATGAAGACCCCCTCTCCTTACAACTTTTAAATTAAATAGCAGGGCAAAGAAAACTTCACGAACACAGACTACGCCTTGACGCTCTACAACCGGATGCACCACGATGAACCGCTTACGGCTCCCAGCGAACCAAAGTTCCCTGACCTTTGCCCAGTGCTCTCCAAAAACAAGGCGAGTTAATTTTGTTGGCACCAGGGCTCTTGCGCTTGGATACGCTGTCATTGGGCATCCCCACGTTTTGGGTATCCCCATTCCCATATCCCTAGCGTTTTGGGCATCCCCGGTGGGGGATGCCCAAAACGCTGATCGCTTCGACTTTGCCTAAATTACTTCAGACTGGGGAAAAGTCGGGATTATCAATTATCAATAATTTACGGATGAATAGTGTAGATGCATGTTATAATTATATCGTCTGACACTTTTCGCCGGGTTTATTGCGCAGTAAAAAAAAGTAAACGTTGGCTCAAAACAGGACGAAACTGAAATTTACAACCGCATAACATCCCTTCGCTGTACAACGCTTCATTGTTTGCAAAGCTTCAATTTTATGGGAATTTTATTTAATAGAACTGTTTACCAGCGAGAAATGCCGCAATCGGCGGCAGCTGCTATCGTCTGATTCCAAACAGCCAAAAACAAGAATACTAAACAAAACAATCAAAAGACAAACATGAATAAAACTGCGTTTTGCGGTGTTGAATTCATAGTATGCATGACATTTGAGGCCTGTACAACTTAACCCCGCAGCGCTGCTTGCTTAAATCAATTCCGACCGAGTACCACACCTTGGGAACAACCTTCACAGGGTGCAAAAGTATTATCGCGGCCGGCGTGTCCAGAAAAAGGAGCAGAGTGGCACTCTTCGAAGACCCTCGCTTTCTCTTCCTCGGTGAACAATTCGTCGAAGCCTTGTGCCATCCTTCTCCTTGGCCACCTAGAACAAGGACTCTAATTTTGAGTCATACTCGAACTTTTTGGCAAATTTCGCAGAGTCGTTTTTTTTTGTTTTGTAAAGCCTTCCGGATAAGCCTTCTTTTTAAGATACTGAAAAAGATTTCTATATTTAGCGGAAGCCATCTCTAAAACGTTTTCGATTTCCCCGCGAAATCCAGCATTTTTTTTGGAGGGGATGACCAAAACACTAGGGATTTGGGCATCCCGGGAGGGTACCGGGGGATGCCCAAAACGCTGCACTAATATGAGAAGGGAATGCCCAAAACGCTAGGGATTTGGGAATGGGGATGCCCAAAACGCGGGGATACCCAAAACGCTGTGACAACGCTGCCTTTCGTTTCTTGCAACTGTTGCAATACCATCATACGATACTATTTGTGTAAAATTCTTAAAAGCTCATCTCATTTAGCCAGGGAGCGTTTTTCTTTCTTAAATAAGGAAAGGTGATAGTATACCTGCCTGTCAAGATGCGAGCAGCACGATTCTGCAGTTTTTGTAATTTTTCTGAGAGCGTTTCGCCGCAATTCCCCCAGACAATACTACAATAATCGAAATGGGGTTGTACCAAGAAGGCATTGTAGATGTAATGTAGTATATCTGGCGAACCAATGGTCTGATTCGCTTTATGGCGCCAATGCCGAATGCAATCTTTTTGGATAGTTCTGATAGTTTCAGGGGCACCCAACGACAATTTTCGGGAAAATATCTGTTCGGAAGACGATTTGAGATCTAGAATTTTCGCAGCATTTGTTGTAAAATTTCTTGCTTGCCTGCCTCTCCTAGGATTTTTGAACATCTACAAAATGGTATAATTACCCATTTTTAACGGATTTTGACCCTAAAAAAGGCCACCTAGAATTTTCGGGAGCCTTTTCCTGGCTGAAATTTTCGAGAAGGTAAGTTTTTATCCCTATAATTTTCGGATCACTAGACTTTCAGCTAGGAAATCCGAACAGATGAAAAGTTTTTAGGGGATAAAAATATGCCTATATCTATCGTTTAAATACTAAAATACGTTCAACAATGCTATGTTAAGTGGTTTTGAACTATATCCTCGTTGGGTGCCCCTGTAGTTTGTCGATATGACTATGCCATGACATGTTATCATCATTAAGCGTCCCAAGTGATTTAGCAATAGATGTTTATAGGCCAAAATTATCTATCGAAAGTTCAAAGGATTCTGATAATGTACTCAGTTTTTGTCTAGAACCAATTAGCATAAACTTGGTGTAGTCGTATTCAGAGTAAATCAGAGTAAGTTTGTTGCAGAGAAGCCATTTGTGGATGTTACTAGACTGTAATGAGTGCACGTCTGTGCTAGCATGTGTTATGTGAGTGTCGTCTACATACATCCTAGGTTGCCAGAACGATAAATAGTTCGGCCAATCGTTTATGTAGATCAATAATAGAATATCAATGGGAAGAGGATAAATCCTTGTAGTCCTATAATGTAGTTACCACTCCTCCTATGTCCAATTTTCTCGCATATTTTTTATCTCGAATACATCTCAGCGATGAAACGATAAAACGTGCCAGCTATTTTGATGTCAAGCAGTTTAAGTAAAAGGCCATTACGCCATATCGAATCAAACAGTGTATGAAAATGATCAAAACGTAACAGCAATATAACTTTCGTTTGTTGGCGTTGTCACCTGATTTGGATATTGTGCTAATTAAGCCGGAGGACCAAGCATTTGGACAGTTTCCAGTTTTTAGTATAAAGTTTAAAAAAATTGGTAAAAAAATGGGGCTAGAACAGCTAGAGAATATTAGATGTGAGAGAGAAACTAGTGTACTCCCTTCCTCTTTGAAATCCCCGAAATGTCGGTCGAAGGGAGATCATCACACGCTACAAACAGGGCCCTTTTGTTTCCGTGATTCTCTTGCTCCCCGGTATCACGATCTGAAGCGCGCGCGCTTGCCATTTTATTGAGTTAACCCCTCCTTTCCCCCTGCGATGACCTTCAGCTTTCTCTGTCACACCTTCGATTGTTTTTATCGGAGTAGAATGTAACCGGAAACCCCAAATGTAAGTCACGCCACTCTCTATTTATAGCGCGAAACGCAAATGAAAACCCTTCAAGCGAGACAACAACAGCAACAACAATATTTATTTACATTCTATTTACATAGATGGTACTGCATAAAAGAAAAGAAAAATAAAGTAATATAACAATAATAAAAAAAGGATAATAGTACCTAGAAAAATACAACAATGAAATTGCAAAATAATAATAATAAAATCAACAATAATTTGTTTCAAAATCTTGACCCTTGTTTCCTTTTCTTGAAAGATTCGGAAACAAAATAACCTAATTTTTACAAACGTAAGGGTCGACCTCTCAAGTCGACCTCTCGCGACTTCGTGTTCGCTCGGCCGCCTCGCGGCCTAAAAAGCTCGCTCCGCTCGCTATTTATAAAAAAACTCGTCAAGGCGACTTGTAGCAAGTGTAGGTCGAGTTGCGTAATTTTAAACTATATGTTTTATATTTTAGGGTGGAAATTTCCGGTTTCACTAGTCTAGATCAAAATCTTCAACCAATTGATCAGTTTCCTGGAAATAGACCCAAACGGTCTAATCATATACCCTATCCAGCTGCCTATCCCAGACTAAACTGCTTGAAAACCATACCCTTGATAGCGGTACATACCTATATAGCCGATGTATGGCAATACCCCCGGGGAGCGAAGCTCTGAAGGCCAGATAACATCCTTTACGACTAAGTACAGAAGGGACATTTACCTCTGGCTGTACCTCACCCCCCCTCTGTTAGGGTTCCGGAATCCGGGAAACTTTTGTTTGTGGATATGTGGATTTTGGGATTTGGAACCTGAAATACAGGTCACTGTGACGGGAATGGTCTGGCCGGTCAGTTCTGACAAATGGAAAGTGCCCTAAGTTCACCGCCACTGTCAAAGAATCTGGAATCGAGTACCTGGAATCCGGAATCTACAGCGTGGAATCCAGAATCCAAGATTATCTTAAACAGCATTCACACTTGGTGCCTGGGCACGGTGGCCCAAGTACGGTACTCGCTGGGTACTAGTGTGAACACACCCTTTTTTTAAAGTAGTCACCCAAGAATTCGGTTACGGAGCCTGAGCTAGGGTCGAACCCACACCGTTTTTATAGTTCTGGAACAATCCACTGCCTTTTTTTATATTCGCTGCTGAGTAGCGTCTGACAGAGCTAGCTAGGTACACAGGGGACATGTCGGCTACTGAAGGTGAACACAACACCATTTTGTGCCAGTTCCAAGGCACTGGTTCCCGGCAACCAAGTGTTTACAGCCCCCAAATTCCCATACATAAAGCGATAGAAAAAACACAACTCTCGTTGCCAATTGTGCGAACTGTTAAACTCCCAAAATAGCTTTGTCAAACACAGGCAGCAAAGATATATCACGCCAATAACCGTTTATTAAGAAAATAGAAAATACTCAAGTAACACCGTGGGCCCATAGCTTAAGGGGGCATTACGGTTGGTTTTTTGGGGATGTGATATTGATTTGGGAAGGAAATAAATTAGGGTACAAAAGGTTACACATGAACGATAAACCAGTTAGTCCGCTTATGGGATCAGAGGCACCTTGTTGTAGTGTTGGACTATCTGGTAATATAATTGTCTACTAATTATTCGCTTCAAATTTTAATTTTTAACAACCCCCAAAACCAATGATTTTCCTATTTTCCCAAAATTTTAAACATCTCCCCTCCTAAATTTCATAAGACATCCGGAAAATCATCCAAAAATTCACAAATAATTATTGAATTGAGGACTGTAACTTAACTGAGTCATTTTTGGATTGAATGAAATGTTGGCTAGAGTTTAAGAGAAAGGGTGGAAATCAACGAAAAATAATTATTTTAACCGTATTGCCCCCTTAAGGAGGCCTACGAAATGAAATAAAGGCAAATTTACACGTAAAACGAAAAAAGTAATTCAAGGCAATGTGCTCGATAGTAATCGGGTGTATTTGACTCATCTTGCCAATTTCGAGGCTGCTTAAGACGTGAAATGACTATTACACACCAAAACGAGGCTCTGCCTCGAAGAACACCGAAGAACGTCCCAAACGGGAGGTAAACGAGCTTCCAGCTTGTATATAGGCGTACTTTTCAACATCAGACTTCCATCGGCCCCCGTGTGAGCAGACCGGTGCGGGTAGGAGCTCTGCAGAGACTTTACTCCAGTGGCCTATCTCCCAATGAGTGGGTAGGGGGGCTCAAAAAACAGGATCTTTTGTTAGTTTTTTTAAAGCTATTGATCATGAATTCCTCCTCACGTTCATATCGCGAAGCATGTGTGGGGGATTTCCGTGGCTACATTTAAACACAGAAACGTAAAGTGAAATGCAATGAAATTTAGACGTCCTTTTTTAAGTCAAGTGTAGATAGTGTAGGCTGTAACATAGAGTCAGAATTCAACCCAGTGGCGGATCCAGGGGAGGCCCCTCCCCCCCCCCCCCCCATTTTTGGACCAAACAACTGAGGCCCGAAGGGCCGAAAAAAGGTTTTTTTGGTGAAACCGCCCTCTTCTCTTATCTCAGGGTCTGGATGACTGCCCCTCACCCCCACACATCCCCTTATCTGAAGGTTTGGATCCGCCACTGCATCCGAAACACAAGAACTTCATATAAAGTCAAAGGTCACATCATAGTCCGTCCGTCGTCATTAAAAATTATGTTTAACTTCCTCATTGGTTCGTTCTAGTTATATGTTTTAGTGTATGATCTGAGTATGAGCTATTCTTAGCATCAGAGAGCTTAATTATAATGTATTTGTGTCATTCGTGCATAAGAATTACATTTTCATTTGGTGGGCATAGTCTTGAAACCGAAATTTAGATTCATCGTCCGCTTTGACAAAAGTCCACGTTAAATTTTAACTGCCGAATAAAAGATGCAGTGGAACCAATCTTTTAACTACGTGAGTGAATGAAGTAAATAACAAGCTCGTGAGAGCCGCTGCGTAGACCTGTTAACAATTGTAAACAAAAGCACATTAGCATTGCATATCGGATTAGACTTGAGTCATCACCGTTTGGGAAGTTACCATCATGAAAGCCATTTTCTTTTTTCTCCTTTGTCTTCTCATCAACTACGGTACTAGCAGTCTTATCTACACATCCATCTACTGGACCCCAGAAAATCCTTTGTAAGTAACCTCGCTGGTTTTGTTTTGTCTATAACTAACATAGACGACGATTAATTAACGCGGAAGCAATTTATGCTTTCAAGCGATGGTTCAGCGATCTTTGGATACAGCTCTTCGCGGCTTGAAAACATTTTTCCCGTCATCTTCTGAATTATTTTAGACAAAGCAAAATTGTTTTAGATTAATGGATATTGTTGGATATAATCGAAAACTGAATTTGTTGTCGAAGCTAGAGTGAAAAGGTTGTGAATTTTATCTCTGGAAACACTAAATTCACCCCAACCACAAAGAAAGCTAATATATGAACTTAATAATATTATTGTAGTTCCTAGGTTGAAACAACTAAAATCTTGCTTTGGGTAAATGTGAATGGAATTATTGCAGTTCTACAGCTGTAGTATATCGTTACTTACATGAAATCTTAGAAGAGTTTGACATTCCTTGTAGGTCAACTCAAGAATCGAACTTGGAAGTTAATTATTCATGAATGTTTTTCGTAAGGTCTATGTACATGAAAAATTATGTAATCACAATGATTAATTTTATTCAGGTCATCTGGTTGGATGTAAAAAAATTGGGGACATTATGCATAATTCCAGGTTACATTCTAAATTAATAAAATTGTATTTACTGTATGTGGTAAATTACTGTATTTGTCACAGTGCAAACAGGCGGTACTATAACCAGGGCCACTTAGACAAAGTTGACCGGAAAATAACAATATATCGAACAAAGTTGGTTGTGAGCCAATCAGCAGCTCATAAAAAGAAAAAAACATAAGTTACTCAAAGCACAAAATTTAAAAAACATTGATAGCAAATGTTTTTCAAGAATGCAAACACCAGACAGTGTTTTTTATTCAAAACTTTACATAATTATAACACCCAGGAGACATTTGTTTGACACAAGTTGTAATACTTGTCTTTTACTAACAAAATAATTATGTCTTCGCTACCATTACTGCACTTTGCAATAACATTGCAGCTTCAAGTCAAAAATATAAGCAATGTTTACAGTTTTAGCCTCCATCACTAACTCTAATGGAGTCCTCTCAGGAAACACCGACTTTCTTCAGCGGATTCAAAAGGTCATATCTGTAGGTTGTAATTGTTTAATTTTGATCTATCTTGTTTAGGAAACAAAGGAAATTGAGAATCAACCTAGGTTAAATCAAATTTAACATGAAATCAAATATTTTGATCTCTTAACATATATAACAAATTTTTATGGAAACTGCTGCTAATATGCAGATATTTTGTGATGTGCATTTGTGGTCCTCCAAAGAATTTACTCTGAGTGCAAAAAAAAAAAAATTCCGGTAAAATAATAAAGCTATAAACAGGTTTTGCCTTAAAAGCCTGCAAGAGCAAAAAAACGTTATGATTTACATTATTTAACAGAAGCTGAAACAGACTAGAGCTGGTCCTGTCCCGACTACATCTGGTCCTGTTAGCAAAGATTCAGTTCTTATAGAAACGAATGCCAACAGATTACCTTAGGTGTACATGTATTTCCTTGCACTTAATACAATCTTGGTTTGAAATGCCTACATCTTATACATGACACTTTCCTGAGATTATTGTTGAAAGGACACTTTATGGTTTCCAAAAATATATGAGCTAAAGAATCAGGGCCAGGGTTTTCTCCCATTTACTGTGAGTGTGACGGTGCCTTCTTGTATAGGAAACGAAAGGAAAATAGAATCATATGTTCAAATATTTAAGTGAATAAGTGCACACAATTCCAGCAGCAGGAGAAAGCCATAACATTCATACCTGCCAACCTCCGGAGATCTAAAATCTGGAGACTCTCTATTTTGCACTACAGGCCCCCCCCTCCACCCCCGAATGTCAACAGCACCAACCCCCCCCCCCCGCCCCTGTGCCGACACATTGCCTTAGGACATTATATGACATCTTACATGAAGTACATGGAATCAAAATGCACTTTCATCATTGTAATGACGAACTAATCTTTGTCATTGACTAAACATGTGCAAAAATGTCCCAGAAACTGTACAATGAATACAAAAAGTTCGAATTTTGTGAAAAAATGGACTAAATTTCAAACTATAGCATGCAGAAATGCTCAAAAGTCCATTTTATCTGGGAGATTTAGGAGAGTCCACAATAGGGGTTCTCAAATCCCGCTTTCCCGCCTTTTTTTCTTCTTAATCCCGCCATCACGCCCTATTTTATGCCCGAATCCCGATCCCGCCCCATTTTTTTACGAGATTTTTTACTTAATTATTGAAATTATAGTTATATAAGACTTACCTTCGAACAATTGTCAGTTTTGATGATCATTTTTTCGTCCGCGCATCGGTACACTTTCTATTTTTAATTAAAAGTCCTGTATTTTTGGAGTTAGGTAGATTGATGTCTCACGATGATTCAACTGCTTTGCTGCTAGTTTCCGGCGATGAAGCCAATTCTGTCAATTGTTTACGTGGAGTGTAGGACATGGAAAATGTATATAAACACACTGGTTGAAAAGACTGAGAAAATGGTTTTTTTATGAAAACATAAGCCTGCTATTTAATCAAATAGCACGACCAAATGCGGACAAAAGTGGCAATAATCAACTTTCGCAAGCTAGCGAGACCATTTTAGACGCCGACCGTAGCGCGGGGCACAAAGTCCATTGATATTCCAGGTTATAATAGATCTAATACAGGAATAACGAGGTCGTTGAAAAAAATTAATAATGGATAGCAGTTGGACTGCGAGCAGTCTCCTATTTTTCTTTGCAAATTTACTGCACGAGAAACCCAAGCACGCGAGCCTCGATAAACGTCTGGTCCTAATCCCTTTTTGTAAAGTAAAGTCGTGCTTTGCAATCGCGCTGGTTGAGATAAGAGCTAGACCGATTTTAAGAGAAAAGGCGGACTGCAAGCAGTTTAGATAGCAGTAAACTCAGGTCGACTCACCTGACTGTTTCTTTTAAGACTTTCAAGGTCTTCACATGCCTTGAAACAGGGGCTGTAAATTTTTCTTCCCGAAGAAATGCATTCCCTCTGGCGCCTTTTTCGTAATAGAGAGCCACACAATTTATGATGTCTACCACATCGTCGTCATTGTGCACTTCCATCAGTTCTGTTGTGGCCATTCCGTGGTCAGACTTACTTAACAAATGCTCAGTCCAAAGGACCGTCCAAGTCCGACAGGTCCGTTCAGGCAAAAGCAGAAGAGGTCAAATCTGTCAACAAAACAAGAATCAGGGTAGACTGCAAAACAGTCGGTTTTTTTCTGATGATATCAGTAAAGAAATCGGTAAAGGGTGGCGTATTTTTAGCGTCTATCCGCAGTCTCGCTCTCTGTTTTCAGACTTGTTTGACTGCTTGCGCGTACTTAATTACGCAAAAATAAGGACTGTTTTGCAGTCTAGAATCAGTGCAGATCAATGCACGTGACTTCTAACCTCAGTGATTTGATTCCTCTTTCCGAGTGACAAAAACGACAAAAATAGTAAAACCGGAAAAGACGAACAATATACGAAAGTGATAATGGGAAAAATTTGACAGGCTTCACTTCTTTGACACTCATAGCTTGACTACAAAGGCGGTATACACATTAAAGATCCATTTTTTTCAGTCAACACTGATAAATTTTCAGTCAAGACAAAACTAAATTCCCGCATCCCGCTATTTTTCCCTTACGATTCCCGCATCCCATCCCCATAAAAATAGGAAATCCCGCTCCCGCTGGTTATTAAAATTCCCGCATCCCGCTCCTGTTTTCAGCTCGCATCCCGCGTATCACCACGAAAAATAGCCAAATCCAGCATCCCGCCAAACCTATTGTGGACCCTCATTTAGTGCTCTAACTGGGAGACCGGGAGATTTGATGAAAAACTTGGAGGCTCCTGGGAAAACCAGGAGAGTTGGCAGGTATGTTACAGGAGAATATTTTCAAAGAGGCTACACGTCTGAATAAAAAACAGTCACAGGCTATCAAACTCTAGACGGAGAATTCTGTGTAGTAAATGGAGAATTCTCCGATCTCTGATGCCTAATTAACACTCTGAGGGCACTAAGAAAAATACCATAATGTACTTTAAATTGGTGTTTAAGCTACTAAGCTGCATGTGAAGCCTGACTTGTGCATTACTATAATTTTTTTTTGCACAATCTGCAAACTTGTGCAATGGTAGATTTCCAAAAATACCATTGTAATCTATAAAGCACTTCCTAAATGATAATTTAAGGAATATTAAGGTATTTTCTATGGTGGCCTTTTGATGTACAGCTGTAGGCTCTAGATCCTTTACAACTTATTAACTGAGAGTGAGGTTATTACAGGGAAATCTCAGACCAAGACCTTGATGTATTGCCCAAGCGATAGCGAGGTCAATTGCATCTAGCCTGAGGTCTGAGATTTTCCTGTGATATGACTGAACGGACAAGGTTATTAAGTTATTAATGATTATGGCCATTTAAGCATTATAAACACTGTAAGTAATTTTCAACATACATTAGCTGTGTTTGCAAGAGATCATTTGAAATGAAGCTGGCTATGCATTTGAAACCACATAGTTTCTTTGAAAATTATGAGACAATTTTGGACCTTAGCCTGCGATCATGCAGTTAAAACTAATAACTGATGGTCAGTGGATAACTGTAATGAAAAGCACGTCACGTCAATGAGTTGTACACTTGAGCCTGCGATACCGTACCGTATTGCAGATTATTAGTAATACATCTACATGTTAACAGAAAACTGATTTTTCACTTCAATCTTTCCATAGATTCAGAGACAAGAGCCAAAGTTGTAGCACAGGGTACATGACTCTCAAAGTCCGACTGCAATCTAAAGTCTTCTTCATATGTCCAAACACAGCCACTGTGTTACAAAAAACTTTAACAGCACCTCTATCTGCAACCATGTACGAAAACCTTTGGATTGCTTATGACAGAAGTGTGTTTGACCAATGTAATACAACATTAAGCAATACTAGCAAACTTTTATTCAGTTGCAATGATCCAACAGCACTGAAATATTTTCCTGTGGTATTTGCCGAATTTACAGCAGACCAAAATTCGCTGAAGTTTAAAGATGGAAAGAAGTATTATTTTATTTGTAAGTGATAGAAAGTCAATTTTACAGGACCGAGTGACCCAAATTATGGGCTGAAGTTTGGAGGGGAGAAGAAGTGTTATTTTAGTGGTAAGTGATGAAGAGTTGCAGTTACCTTAAAGTTTCCACAGTGGTGACTCCCTGAGAGTTAAACGAACCAAGTTCTGTTTCTCTATATCACATAAAAAATTAATGCATGATCAGTGATGTTGAGTTTTATGTACTCATCATGTAAAATTTTGATGCCCAGTCCAACATCATTTGAGCCCCAGTCCAAACACCAATGATTTTACTGTAGTATTTGTGTGAAAATACTTATTATTAATTACTTCTTGGCCTCTTTTCCTATAAGATTGCTCTCTTGACTAACTTACTAACTAGGCTTTATTACGCTACATGTATATTATATAACAGGATATTCTTCAAAATCATCTCCATGTGAAATCAACAATTGTTTTGTATGTTTCCTTATTGTTTATCTATTGTAGGGACATCGGATGGCACACAGACACACCTCAATGACCCTGTTGGAGGTCACTGCAATGACACAAAAAACGGAATATTTATGAAAATTGAAGTCTATGTCTGCAAAAAAAGTAATCTAACTTATACAGGTAATGTTCAATTACACAGTGTAATTAAAAGAAGTGCTGAAGTGCAGTGTACACATACTGTACACGTACATGCCATGTTAACTACATGTAAAAAGCTTTGAAGAAAAAACTTCAAGGTGAAGTTGATGCCCTGGGCAGTAACTGCTTTTGAAGCTAGTTGAGCTGTTTTGTGGTCACAGTCTCACTGTAGGCTGCCAAAACGTCCCATAATGCCATTTAAAGTTTGTGCACTTTGCAGCCTTTTGTTACCTATTTAAAATATCGGCCTCTGAAGTTTGGGCATGTGTAGAAAGCAAAATTTTGGAAGAGTTTTTGTGTTTAAAAGTGACACAGCAGTCTCGTCTTTTACCTTTTACTTTCTCTCCTTCCCTTTTCTTTCCGCTTCTTTGCCCATTTTCTTGTTATTTGCTGGGCATTTACTAGGCTTTCTCATTCTGTTGGAACACTTCTATGGAAAAGCTTTTAGGATCATAGGATTTGGCGGAAGGAAGTACAGGTAGGTTATGGAACAAGATTTTTGTAAGAATTTTTGGGTCAACTTTTAATGGTGTTTGACCTTATCTGCGGTCTTCTTGATTGAATTGTTCTCATTCTGGCATGGTCTGAAGGATCTCTTCCTCCTGCACAAATAAGGAGACAAAGTTTTCCTCGATTGTTAAGACTGATGGTATAACAAGTGGTACAACCCTCGTTGGTCTGCACGGACGGTTACATGCGGTTGAGGGGCGAATGGGCTAAGAAGGTTGTCCGGAGGTTTATGAGTTTTTTTTTCCGATGTTAGTAATCTATCTTATTGAGAGTCAAGTAAAGGGACCAAAAAAAGGCAGGGACCAACTCTAGGTGTCTGTTTTATTGAGGTGTCCATCTTATAGAAGTGTCCGTTAACCCTTTGAGCCCTAAGATCCAAATACAAATTCTCCAGACTGATCTCCATACATTTTTTCAAGAATAGTTGAGAGAATTTGGTCTAAGATCAAAGTGTTCTCCCTTTGGTAATCAATTAAGTAATTCTCATAACCAGTACTCTTGATGATCTGCTGATGTTGTTAGGAGAAAATTGATGTTGGTCACTATTGGGACTCAAAGGGTTAAGAGAGAGTCGACTGTAAATAAATTCTTTAAAACAATTTTTCCAGATGAAGACTGTCCAGAAGAAGAAGTGGGTGTCCTGAAATGTCGTGATAATCCAACTCCAACAACAGCCCTTCCTACAACAGTTCTGCCAACAACAACAACTTCATCATCATCATCATCGTCATCATTCATGTCATCAACAATAACACCAACCAGCATCACTACTCAGGCACCTTGTACACAAGCTGCACACACATCTACAGCCAGTACAGTGGAAGCTGGCAGCGTAAGCGAACAAACCTCAGTCACAGAGTCAAAGCAATCAACACCCACGGAGCCTGTCAAATGTCTGTTGCCGCCCAGGAATAATGCGCAAGTTGGTGATAACCACATGGAGAGAGGTATGAAAGTGAACAAGTGTAGTAATGGTAGTTTGTTTGATTCTAATTTTCGCAGACTTTCTTTCTTTTTTTGTAAATAAGGATCCCAGTCGCCATGCGGTTTTTTGAGATTATTTCTGTACAGTGGTATTATTGAAAATTACAAGCTTGAAATCCACAACGAAAAACAATTCTAGCACACATGTACAGGCTCCTACAACAAGACTAACTAAAAAAATGCTCCGAAAAAGTGTTATATTATAACACTTTTTCGGAATATTTTATTAAATATTATTTTATTATGTTCATTGTCTGAATAAATTATCAGTTCGGTTCCTTGCATCTGCTAACATTGAAGGCAATTGTCAAAACATTGCTGTAAAAAATCAAATAACAACAGGTATAAATTAATGTGACTAACAGTTTCCTGGTTGGTTAGCAAAGCATTTTTCTTTTGAAGCCCTAGTACAAGTTACTCTTTTCAATGTTTAAAAGCCTCGTGCATCAACAACCAAAATTTCAGCTTTGTACATGCATGTGAACTGCATAATTCTTCATAACAAAATTATTTTCATAAGCAAGCCACATAATTAATTTTCTTCTAAAACGTTGGTCGGTTCCTCTGAAGTTTCAGGATATGAGCAGGAAGTTTTACATAATTATATCTTGGATATTTTTTCTGACAAGCAGGCAACATGCCTCAAATGGCTTCTTGCTATCTTTTAAGGTTTAATGTAGTAATTCGGCTACTTTGTACATGTATTTCGTCGTCGCCAGGTGTTTAAAAGTGTTCTCCTTCTTCTTCTTCTTCTTCTTGAGCGTTGTTATGAAAATAAGCCTGGGGAATCTAGCTAATCGCAAACAGCCATTTTGTTGAATGAATAATATCAGGGATGATAACACCCACAGGTTTTACAGTTAATGACTATTCATAATTGTTTTCCACCAACAGAGATGGAAAAATGGAGGACCGTCGCAATTGTTTTCCTGGCTCTCCTGCTTATATGTATCCTGGTGATTATAGCTTTAAGCGCCTTATACTGCTTCTACAAGTAGGTTCTTCTTTCACCTCGTTTCTAAACTACATTCAAATATGTCATGTATCATGATCAAATGACCGGAGCGGATGTTAGCAGCGTGATATAAAACCGTATAGATTTGAGGACGAGAACCACTGTGAGGACTAGATTTACCTTTTTTTTTTTTCGCGTTTTTTCTCAAAACATTTAGACACTCCGAAAAACTTCATTGTACATGTACTTTTTTCAGCAGAAAAGTTAGCGCGGTTATTTTTAATGCAGGAGTTTAAGCCCTTTCCCGATCGCAAAGTGATAAAACTTCTAACATTAATTTGATAACTGTGTCCGTTACTACGACTGAAAACATTCTCGTTAAAACCTGGCGTAATTGAATGACTATGACTATCACATTTTACCGTCTAAATAACGCTGTGATTGAGAAAATCTCGTGCTCGTAGTCGTCCTCGTCTTAGAATCTAAAGGTCTCTAGTGGGTGACCCATTCATAGCAAAGTTGGTCTGCGGACAGTCCTTTTTCACTCGGTGAAGTCAAGGATTGGCAGGACTGAAGAAAGCGAACGAAACTACTCGAGAAGGAAAATGGAGAGAAGCGAGAGAAAAAACGCTTTCTTTCTTTTCTCGCTCTTTCACCCATTCTCTTGCACATATCATACGCAGGGTTCGTACAGAGTCTTGAATTCTTGAAAAATTCTTGAATTCGCTCAGCAATTTTCCCGAAGTGGAGATAAAGTCTGGAAAAATTGTAAGAAGTCTGAGTGTTTTCTTTTTTTTTTCAAAGCTGCAACAAGTGCTTTATAAGTGAATTATTTTTCGTTTTGGTTAAACCTTATTCCATCCCGCCCGGGCGTTGCAGCGCTAATCATTAAAAAAAAAGAAAATTAAAAAAAAAGGAAATAACTGTTTTCGAAAAAAGTCTGGAAAAAGTTCTTGAATTTCAGATCCAATAATCTGTACGAACCCTGCTTGCGTCTTGAGAGACTGCTGGCAGTCTACGGCAAAACTGCGTGTAGAGTTACTTTTTATGATTAAAAGTAAATTATCCACTTGCTTAACGTATGCGAGATTTGACGTGTGCCTGCGGGATTTTTCTACAGAAAAAAGGAGAAAAAAGTGAGACACGAAAGTTTTAAAAAAGATCCTGCCTCAAGATAAGTATCAGTTGGAGGCGTGAGCAACCGTGGTTTTATGCCCAGTTTAATTTTTAACAATGCTGGCGACAATGGCAGAACCACACCCACTCCGAACGGTTTCCCTTCGTTCTACGGAGTGCCCAGTGAAATATCTTCAACCGGCAGCATGGAGGTGGAAAAGGTGAAAAAGGCTGTTGAAGACGTCTGTATTGTTTTTGAGAACGAGGACGTACATTATGATAATAATGGAAAAGTGAATATGTATAAAATGCCGAATGAGGGTGGTACGGAGGTAGACGGAAGAACGCCTTCCCAAGACGGTAGTGTTGTTTTTGAAAGCAAGGAAGGACATTATGATAATATTGGAAAAATGAATACCAACGATGTACCAGAGGTGGACGGAAGAAAACCTACCCAAGGCGGAAATGTTGTTTTTGGAAAAAAGGAAGTACATTTTGCTAAAAATGGACAAATTAATGATGGACTCGCCTTTGATGTCTAGATTTGTACTGTAAACTGTTCACGCCCCCCCCCCTCTTTTCTTGCATTTTTCTCTGAGCTAAAAGAAACGCGAAAGAACTGGACGCTGGTGTCAAAACAGGACGCGAGGGGTGGAGTACGTAAAGCGTTCGCATGCGCGCACGCGCTCCTCGACGTCATCTGATCGCGCCACGTGATTGCGCCCATTTCGCTTCATTTCTGGGTTTTAGTGTTTGGGTTGAAAAAAGAGAGAGAGAGACTGTGAACAGGCTACATAAATGTACAGCAACTGAAAATAACTGTAAATTGCACAATTTTGTAGATATGTTTACCAAATATTTTTGATAAAAAAAATTCTCAACAAGGAACTGTAGAAGACAGTTTACTGTTAGTAATGCTCAATCACACTAGTAAAGCAAGGTTTTCAAGACAGGTCAGGGTAGCTGATAAAGTCTTGCTGACCAGTTGCGTGACGAGTCAGAGACTGCTGAGTGGGAGACCTCCGTAGTAGAGGTGGGTGACGCCCTCTTCACCAGGCTTTATAAGTGTACGTATTTAATCGAATAAGCTATTGTCTCAAATGCGGCGCTTATTCGAGTAAATGAGGTATTCTTAAAGTGTAAGGAAGATGAATATTCTAGTAATAGAGGGAGATTGAGAAGCGTAGACACTGTTACAAATTCGTTTAGCTACCTTAGTTATCAGGGGCAGTAGGCCAAGGAATTCAAAAGATTACGTTTCAAGCCTGGAGCAAATGAGAAGGACCTAGCAAGGGAATCATCAAGATCGAACTTCGCGTGCATAGGACGAACCTAAGCTTAATAGCAAAAGCAAGAGATCTCTCTCATTAGCGTTAGGTTTTATCTCATGTGAATTTTGATGTTTGACCAGGGCCCTAAAAATCCAGCGTATAATTTTCACGTTTTTTGCTTGGAATCCTCTTCATCCTAAACCATTCTTGAGCCCTTAAATTTTACTACCACCACTTCAGTGTTTTTCTGTGTTACTAAAC
This sequence comes from Porites lutea, assembly GCF_958299795.1. Lineage (NCBI taxonomy): Eukaryota > Metazoa > Cnidaria > Anthozoa > Scleractinia > Poritidae > Porites > Porites lutea. Next base: position 54,483,627 of record NC_133202.1, read on the forward strand.
CAATCTTCTAAGGTTTCGTCGAACTTGAAAGTTTATTATGTACGTTGTAAAATAATAACTCAAATTTTTTGGATACACAGCCCCTCTAAATTGGTCATGAAAGCCCCAATTTTTTTCTCGCACCCCAGCGATCGCTGTCCTACTGTCTCCCCCCCCCCCCCTCCAACCCTACTACAAAGTTACTCACACAGTCTTTTAATAGAAGTCTGTGATTTTTGTTATCACCGGGGCCCAGCCGAAGGCTGGCACCGGTCTTAAAATGCAAACGGTTTCTGTCTTTTTTTCAACGTTACATTGTTAGGGATATATCGCTGACTGAGATATATCTCTGGCTCACTGAAATCTTATCCGCCATTTTGAAAAGCCGTAGTTACTAAAACAAGGAATTACCTACAATGACCTACAATGACCTACAATGATCTACAATGACCTACAATGATCTACAATGATCTACAGTGACCTACAATGACCTACAATGATCTACAATGACCTACAATGACCGAACGTGTAATCCCTGTAATGAGCTAAAATGAAGATTTTAGAAAAAGACAGAAAAAAAAAAAGGTCAGGGGACATGTGTGCGTAAACGTAACGTGTTTAGTCTACTGCATGACAGCCCATTTAACGATGACAGCATCTCTGATTGTTACGCTTGGAGATAAATTTACGGTGTAATAATATATGTATGATGATACTGTGACTTTTGTCCAAACCATCCCTTGCAACCGTTCGCATTAGTTTTATTTTGTCTTGTCTTTTTTTTAAACAAATTGAACAAACACAGTCACCCCAACAGTCGATCCGGGGGGATCTTCAAGGGACGTAAGGGTAGAGATGAACAAAGGAGGCCTTCAAATTCTGACCCTGTTCAAAAGAAAAATTGTTCATTTTTTTAAGTACCCTGGCCTGTATAAGACATCATAAGACCCTTTAAATGGCTTTCGGTCCAACAGGATGCTCTGTTTGTAACGCTATATAGTAAAATCAGGAGCCTATCAAATGGAGCCTCCATCTCCCATACAAGCCCTTGGAGTCAACCCTTTCCCGAGTAGATTTATAATTAGAACGGTTCCCAGGGGAGACTTCGCGCGCCGACGGTAGGAAGAGCCAATCACAACAACGAAATGACACTGCTATTGTACTTCATCGAACAGCAGGAAATTCGGTGTTGACAGGCCAAACACAATCATAAGCTAGTGAAACGTGACTTTAGCGTTTTCATCCCTCAGAGATTTTCTTTCTTTTCTTTCTAGTGGGTAGACTATACTGTGGAGAGTTTTACACTCTGACAATGTTTATCTTCATTTTGGTTGCTTGTCTCACAGTTGCGGGCCATGAAGCTGGTCTGTTACATGCATAATGATTAACTACTACCTGCAGTCTGTAGTTCTGATAGGATTCGTTTTCTTTAGCCAATTTTTTTGAGCTATAAGGTTCTTATTTCGGCTAAATGACTCAATATTAATCAAATTTCTAGTTTTTCAAGGCTTTTTTTCCGAAATGCGTTTATCTGAATAAATACTTGTAGTCCTTGTGGTTGTTTTGTCCGTCAGCTAGTGTGATGGTTCCCTGCTATGTTTTGTAACGCCGGGCCCAGCCATTGTTTTCTCGCAAAAAAGTGATCCACGGCTGCGAATTCGGAGGAAAGAATTAAGCTTAAACTTTTGCATTAACTGCTGAAAATTGTCCTGTTAGTCATAATTCTTTTGGCGAAGATACAATCCATTTTGCTTTTCTTGAGATAAGTGGGTCTTTGGACTGGAGCGCGATGTCACAAATTCCTCCGTTAGCAAATTATTCACGGTCGAGCAACTGTTGTCTTCTGTTCAACTTTTCAAGTGCCAGTTTTATCAGGCAACTCTCGTGGCGATACAAGTCAGTTGTAAAGGAAGACTGCAATTTCTCAAATTTCGGAACTGAAGCATTCCTCGTTAGTTGCTACTTAGGTCATCGCTTTTGCATGCGGTGCTCAACTGGCGAAATCCACTCCACGGTGATGACAAAAATCAAATGATTCTGGCACTTTTTCGGCGCTGATCATCGAAAAGTTCCAAATCGTCCACAGAACGCTTAATCATCGACTCTTTTCAAGGTGCATGCTTAAATGTGGGATGTAAAGCGGCAAAAAAAACAAAAAACAAAACAAAAACACTTGCAAAGATAACCTTTCCGTGACCCTCAGTTCGCTGCCTTTGTCCCATCGCTTCATGATCAGTCTCAGTCGGGTAATTCATTAACTTTTATTTCATGATGCCCAGATCCCAGCAGCTGTAAAATTGTAAAAATGGACGTATAGTAAAAAAGGAAAACGGTCGAAGGACGGGCTAATGAGTTCGACTTCATCCAACTTCATTTTTTTCACGGTGACATACGAGACTCACCGAAATATGACACTTTTCGCGGGAAACAAGCCGTTCTATTTATAAATCTACTCGGGAAAGGGTTGACTCAAGAAATTAATGGAGATGGAGGCTCCATTTGATGGGCTCCTGGTAAAATCCATATCCTGCTCAGCGGCCCATACCCATCTAGGCCAAATAAGGGAGTGCCTGGATGACTTCCGTCAATACAGGGTATAATAGTGCTATGCCAGTAAAAACGCGATTGCAATAATCTATTTTCAAGTTTCTCAAGTTACCTGAGATCAGGCACAATTTTTGTTTTGCCTTTTCAAAATGTGCTTGGCAATTTAATACTATGAGCCTAGTGTCACACCCAAGCGTGACACATGGCAAACATCAGTGTCTGTCATTTTGTAGCTCATTGTAGGACTTTAACTTTAACTCATTTTAGCTCATAGTAGCTCATTGTAGCTCGTAGTAGCTCATCGTAGATCACTGTAAGTCATTGTAGGTCATTGTAGAGTATTCCTTGTTTTAGTAACTACGACACACGTTCCCTGGTCTTTTTTTTTGTCTTTTTCTAAAATCTTCATTTTAGCTCATTACAGGGGTTACACGTTCGGTCATAGTAGCTCATTGTAGGTCATTGTAGATCATTGTAGGTCATTGTAGGTCATTGTAGATCATTGTAGGTCATTGTAGGTCATTGTAGGTCATTCCTTGTTTTAGTAACTACGTTTGAAAAGCACGAGGCGTGGAGGACAGTCAAGAGAAAAATTATAGCTTTTTGGGGAACGACACGTTCCCCAACCTTTACGATGCACTAGTTTATGAGCGAAAGTTTAAGAGTGAATATTTGGAGAGACAAATTTTCGAGCGATCACTTAAGAGTTAATCACTTATCAAAGCTATCTACATTGAGTGAACCTTCCATCGTGAAATTTATCGAGAATCAAAGCGAACACTTATCAAAGCTACCTTTATATCATCTTAAAAAAACGTGCTACAAGGCGATGTAGACGTGCTCGTGAACCGAGCAGAATTCCTCTGCTATTTCTTAGAGGTCTCAACAAGAAGATTAGCATGTTGAAGAAATTTGTCTTCAAAAAGATTTCAACGATTGACATACCGAAGTCTTCAAAGCTCCATCGCTATGTTAATAAGGTGAGAAAACTTTATCATGCACGATATAAATGTAATAACAAATGCGATCCAAAGATAATTAACTTAAATAAAATGGCCATACCCAAGAAAGCTTATTTGTTGTCTTTCTTTAGCAGACATTATAAGAGGATAATGAAAAAATGTAAAGCACGTCAATATTTATCATTGTTTTCTTGCAATTGTGTGAGTCATATGACCAATTATTTGATTTCAAACTAAGTAAAGATGTTGAGAAGAATGCCAGGACCTACTCAATACAACACTGATCATCATGAAGTAATAATTAGACCTTTTATGCAAAATCACAGCTCAACAATGCAGTTGATCTCTCCTATTTCCTCTGAGAATTTGATGCAGTCAAGATTAGGTGAACTTGGTTTACAATCAATAGATGTTGACAGTGCAGGTGATTGTTTCTTTAAATCTGCATCACATCAATTATATGGCAATAGCAACCATCATATGCATATACCTACTGCTACGGTTCAATTTATGAGAGACAACCCAGAGAGATATATTGACAGCAATAAAGAAAATTCATGGCTAAGATATCTGAATAATATGTGTATTCAAGGTACATGGGCTGATGCACTTATCATTCAAGCAGTTGCAGATGCATTAAATGTTACTATACAAATAGTAGAATCTAATCAAGGCCAGTTTGCACCACTTACTACTGTTTACCCAGTTCAGGAAAGAAATACTTCCTCTACAATTACTATGGGTCATATTGATGAATGCCACTATGTATCAACCACTGCCTTACAATCAAATGCCTCCATTTCAATGTGCAGTGATACTCAGTCATCAATAAATAAGCATTTTATTATGTCCATATATGCAGTTTGTTTCTCTGTCATCAAATCATGCACTTACTGGGATTCTACAGGCTACACTACAGGCTCTCCATGAACATGCATGTTTGTTCTATGAGAAGTGTAATGCAGACCGTGTGGGCAAAATTGTGATAATTCTGTAACAAACTTCTTTGCAAACTTTGTCATTACCATTCAACCCAAAACTGTCAGTGATTTTTGCTCTTTCACTCAGACTTAAAAACAAATAAAAACCTTATACAGATCATACTTATTGACATCACAGTGTAAAAACAGTACTATAACACAGACCGTTATAACAACATCCTCGTTTCTCATGCATTTTGTTGCTTTTCTTCTGCATAAGTTAATTCAGACTAAGTATTAGCCTCCACAAAGGAGGGGGGAGGGGTGCGAGAGGTAAACTATGTGTCCCACTGGGCCCCGGTAAGTTCCACGTAGTGGTTCTAGTTTCAATTCATTTCACGTATTATGAGTTGGGAAAGGAAAGTAAGATCATTTGGCGTGTGATATGATGTAACAAAAGAGCTCTTGGATGTAAAGTTTACATTTGCAGCTTTATTTTTAACGCGTCCAATATTTTTTAGATTAATGTGTATCAAACTATATCTTTCGTTTGCCTGACGCACTCGAAAGTCCTCGCATTTTGTCCCCGATGAAACGTTTTATTGATTTTTGATCAGTTAGTTTTTTTTTTCATATAATTATTTTTTGTGTTTGTAGCTTGCGCTGTTGCTATGTTTCGCATTTTGATCGAAGTCGAACATTTTTGTTGACCTGCTACCGACTGATTGCAAGTCTGTGCCTTCAATTTAACAGTTTTGGGATAAGAGATGTACATCTTAGAGAGTTCGGTTTTTTCTTTGTAAGAAGAATGTAGTTAAGATTTGATCAGCTCTACCGTGGCGAATGATTGTTTTAGAGTTGAAGCGTTTAATGTATCCTTTATTTTTCTATTTCATTTTATTTTAAACATGATCTTTGTGAGATGCTACGGAACATAAGATATATTTTCCATGAAAGGATTCGCAACCGAGTGGGTTCATGAATCTTAGAACAGAGCTACTTACAAAGGAGTTATTAATAGAATAATTTTATAACGTATTATTAGAAATTTATCACCGCATGCCAAGTGACTTTAAAACAAGACAATTGTACATCTTGTAAAATAAGTAGAAGTAAAAACACTTCAATTAAAAGTGATTCAATCTGCACATACCCAAAAGTGATGTTACATGGGAGACAATCTCGCAACAATGTTGCAACGCTGTGTTGCGCTAAAAATCGTTGTTGCGACGTCACCTTTACGGTAACTTTGTTGGAGCCTCTTCTTTCGGAGCCGGTGGGTCTTTCCTCGAACCAAATTTCATTTCTTTGCAAATGACTCGAGATCTCAAGTAAAAGGTTGTTAACCTTTAAAGGAGTTACTACTTCGTGGTTCTTTTAAGTTGAAATTTTTAGCCTTTTATTTCTTGTGTTGTTAGGGTGAAGTCTCGGTCAAAAAACTCAACCTCGTCCTAAACTAGCGGATACCTTCCGGTTACATGGGGACATGTCGCTTCTTAGCATTGGAAGCAAAGTAATACACGTTTTCGCCCTCTTTCGATGGTTCCTCTCGAAGTTTTCATCGCCTTCAAATTCATGAGTAAACTGCGAGGAATCTCTTTATACTGAAGGGGAATGCACGCGCGCTCTAGCGTTCGTCGGGCGTGTAAATTTTCATTTTGCGCGTTCCGCTCGACGAACTAAAAGAGATGTTACACGAGACAATTCGCAACGACGATTTTTAGTGCAACAGAGTGCTACAACATATACATACTTTATTTAAGGTATCATAAGAAGTTTAAGAGGTTGACCCTATGTAAATAAACTTCCAAAAATAAAGATTAAAAATATATGCTTTTGAATAAAATCTAAAATCTAAGATGGATAAAAACCTAAGAAATACGCATGTACGATGCTTGGAATGCATGTACAATGTTGGAACAGTGTTGTACCTATTCAAAACAATGTCACCACAATTTGTTGCGCTAAAAATCGTCGTTGTGAATCGTCTCGGATAACACCACCTTGAAGTTTCACTTCAGTTTCAATGGGCGGAGCTGTTACATGAGTATTATCACCTTTTTTTACACAAACCCTAACCTTAACCCTAACCCACCACCACCAAGTCGTTCGTTGTTGCGTTTCTTTATTATGTTTTTAAAGTTTTGTTCCACAGTAGCGTTTAGCAGCCGATTTTTTGAAAACCAACCTAACGAAATTTGCAGTCATTTCGGCAGTGAAAAGAACCTGAAAAGGCGTCAAAAGGCAGGTTTCTTAGGCCCGAGAACTCACGGCTCCAAAAACAGTAACGAAGGAAAAGGAAAGAACTAAAACAAAGAGCGAGGTAAAGGAAAGGAGGAGAAGAGAAAAAGCAATTAGGAAAAACTGTTTGAATACAGAGGTCCACGCAACGCGTAAATATAACTGACTAGTTCCTCTTGCCGGATCTCTAATTAAAGAGATGTTGTAGCCAGAGGTCACTTAAAGTGTAAAATAAAACAAAACTGAATGCACTACGGCAAAGGGCTGATTTATTATCGGCCAATATTTCGGCTAACAAAATTAGCCTTCCTCAGGGCCAGAGCTATACAGGGAGAAAAGATCTTTTAACGGCTCCTAAAATTTGAATTTAAAATTCACGTAAGTGGTTAATAATTGACTACAATTATTAATACTAGATAGAATAATATACTGGTAAATGATTATACAAGAAAAATAGAAATAGAAACAGTTCAATGTTCATTCCTTCGGTTCAGACCGTCTGGTGACAGGGTTTTGCCTCTATCTATGAGGTACGCTTCTGTTACCTTACGGCCTGACATGCTGAGGGTGGGTTGAAGCGAAGCGATAATCTACCCGTCCGTGAAAATTTGGTAATCTTGTGACCGTACACAGGCGACTGCCCCTCCGCACCACAGGCCAGCCAATGTTCTAGCTAATTTGGGAGCCCAGGAACAACCTGTTATATCACTCATATTTCCTCATATTGCACATAAATGTTGTGATCACTTGACAGCTGTCAAAACAGGGTATCCACTGACCAGTATCACTTGACCGTATCGCGGGCTCAGGTATCAACCCATCGAGGTTGAGTATTTTTTTTGATGTTATCCCGCTGACAAGTTACTAGTTTTCAAATGATCGCTTGCTCAATGTGACAAGGGGAGAAATAATTGGATTATAAACGAGTAAGGATGCTACAGTCTAACCTCGCTTTACGACACCCGGCCGCTAAATAAGGACACCCGTACCCCATTAATGCGGACAACGAACACTTTTTTCTGTCCCAATCAACAGACTCTCATAGAAAATCAGCTGTGTTCTGTAATAGACCTTTTCTTTTCTGAAGGTAGAAAAAACCTTCAGTTGAGAGCAGTTGAGAGCATATGTCGATAACCCCAGCATTACCATACACCAGTACGATGATTTGTACGTGGGCGTCCATTTCAGACTATTTTGTCATCAAAAGAGTTATGTAAAGAAAGCAAAGTTTTAATTAAGCAATATATAGACGAGCGATTTCTTGGTGTTTTTGTTCTTGAAAATGGCGGACGCACTGCCCTCTTGCCCAAATGAAACTATATATATATTTTTGCTTTCATCTCCTTTTTTTCTAAACCCGATTGGCCCAAGTTTTTGGCAAAGTTGACTTTCGGAAATCTTCTTTTGCTAAACTCTTATGCTCTGTCAAGTATAGCTGGTTTTCTTCTTCATGTGTCCAGAATGTCTCGAGGGCACTGGTTGACAAGTTTACAGTGAAATTTTCCGGCACCAATCTCCAACACACCGTTGGCTACGGCATTTACGAAACCTTTGAGGACCTTCTCCTTCCAGTTATTGACCGCAATAAGATGCTGCTGAAGGGAATCCAAAGCGAAAAAACTTTGTAAAATTTGCTTTAACGCGGGTGATAAAGAGACTACAGAGCCGTGGACACTGAAAAGGCTCTGAACGCCCTCTTGCTAGGGAAATTTGAATTGGCCCGTTTTCACAATCACTGATGCTCAGATGAAAAACATTCCGCTTAACGCCCTGATCGTGGTCCTGACAAACCCCGGCAAAACCCAATACCTCATGAACCAGCTGCAAGGATGTTTTCGGGGCACGTTTGACTACGCGGTTGTAATATGCCCAACCTTTTTCCACAACAAAACCAGCGACGGATTTGTGGATAACGATTCGCGAATTTTTGTCATTTTCTCCCCGCAAGAGAAGGTCGAAATCTGGCTTAAACTTAGCAGCTATTTTTTTTTTTCAGAGAACAAACACGCTTATTGTTTTGGACGATTGCGCTGCCTCAAAGGAAGTAAAAGGCAGCACAGGTCAGCTGGTTTCTCTCGGCTTTTCAGACCGACATGCAGGCATCAGCGTTTGAATTCTGACACAGCAGATCACCGGCATTTCAAAAACTTTCCGTGAAAACGTGGCCACCATTGTTCTGTTTTACACCCCTTCGGCCAAAACCATGAAAGCCATCTTTTGAAGACTACACCTGCAAGCTCTCCCCCGAAGAGTACAAGATGACTGAGCTTCGAAATCAAAGTTTTCAGTTAATGCTGATACGGTATTTCTGAACAGGATGCTCTCAACGATGTCATGCAAATGCTGGAGGCAGCTGTGGAGGTCACTCCAGACAGCTTGAAAGCCTAAGATTTTCCTGTTTTACTCCCTGCCAACAACGTTCCTGATCAAAGGATAAAGCTGGCTGTACTTGCTTCCACGGGAAATCCAAAAAAAGGGCTTGGCGCGCTAACTTTTCCCCGCACAGGTGAAACGCCTCTAGGAAAAAGATGTGAAGAAGGCCAATGTGGGCAGCAATACCTCCGAAACGTTGATGAAAGCTTTTTATGCTTGCCAGCAAGGCAGTCGGCATGGTCGTCAAAGTGGATGACGTGTATGCTTTGCAAAAGGAGCTGCAAGAAGATTTTGTGATTAAATCGGCGTTGTTCAATCGCGTGGCACGTGAAAAAAAAAAAAAAAAGAAACAAAAACCACCAGCAGCCGCTGCTGAGGAGAAAAAGGAGACGGAGAACCGCAGCGGCGGAGTCAACGGCTATTTGCTTCTTGGCATTGGAGGCTTGGCTGTCTCCGCTCTAGGCGTTTATATAAATCAGCTGAGAGGCGATTATGGCGAACCCCGGCTCCCAGCGAAACTGAGGCTCTTGAGCCGGAGCCAAAGCCAAAGCCAAGCCGCAATCTCCGCTTAATATATACTGATGTCCGACAACAAACTTGGTGTAGTCGTATTCAGAGTAAATCAGAGCCAAGTTTGTTGCAGAGAAGCCATTTGTGGATGTTACTAGACTGTAATGAGTGCACGTCTGTGCTAGCATATGTTATGTGAGTGTCATCTACATACATCCTAGGTGGCCAGAACGATAAACAGTTCTGCCAATCGTTTATATAGATCAAGAATAGAATATCAATGGGAAAAGGATTAATCCTTGTCGTACTCCTATAATTGTTGTAGTTACTCAGTCCTCCTATTTCCAATTTTATCGCATATTTTTTTATCTTGAATACATGTCAGCGATGAAACGATAAAACTTGCCAGCTATTTTGTTGTCAAGCAGTTTAAGTAAAAGGCCATTACGCCATATCGAATCAAACGGTTTTTGAAAATGATCAAAACGTAACGGCAATATAATTTTCGTTTGTTGGCTTCGTCACCTGATTTGGATATTGTGCTAATTAAGCCGGAGGACCAAGCATTTTGACAGTTTCCAGTTTTTCGTATAAAGTTAAAAAATTTTGTAAAAAAATGGGGCTAGAACAGCTAGAGAATATTTTAGATGTGAGAGAGAAACTAGTGTACTCCCTTCCTCTTTGAAATCCCCGAAATGTCGGTCGAAGGGAGATCATCACACGCTACAAACAGGGCCCTTTTGTTTCCGTGATTCTCTTGCTCCCCGGTATCACGATCTGAAGCGCGCGCGCTTTCCATTTTATTGAGTTAACCACTCCTTTCCCTCTGCGATGACCTTCAGCTTTCTCTGTCACACACCTTCCATTGTTTTTATCGGAGTAGAATGTAACCGGAAACTCCAAATGTAAGTCACGCCACTCTCTATTTAAAGCGCGAAACGCAAATGAAAACCCTTCAAGCGAGACAACAACAGCAACAACAATATTTATTTACATCATATTTACATAGAGGGTATTGCATAAAAGAAAAGAAAAATAAAGTAATATAGCCATGATAAAAAAAGGATAATAGAACGTAGTAAATACAACAATGAAATTACAAAATAATAATAATAATAATAAAATCAATAATAATTTTTTTCAAAATCTTGACTCTTGTTTCCTTTTCTTGAAAGATTCGGAAACAAAATAACCTAATTTTTACAAACATAAGGGTCGACCGCTCAAGTCGACCTCTCGCGACTTCGTGTTCGCTCGGCCGCCTCGCGGCCTAAAAAGCTCGCTCCGCTCGCTATTTATAAAAAAAACTCGTCAAGGCGACTTGTAGCAAGTGAAGGTCGAGTTGCGTAATTTTAAACTAGTCAATTGATTTTTGTTTTATATTTTAGAGTGGAAATTTCCGGTTTCACTAGTCTAGATCAAAATCTTCAACCAATTGATCAGTTTCCTG